>NC_134532.1:134903069-135203069 GCF_050624435.1 Tenrec ecaudatus
ATCAGCTGACCCTGGAGACAATGGTTGGGTGTCTATGGCAAGAAAGACTCGTGCTTGGCAATGCAGAGGGAAATGAGACAGGGAATTAAATACATATTACTTTGAACAAAAAAAGCAAGTAAGGATTAGAATTATGCTAAATTTTAACTTCTGAACACCCGTGGTGTCATCAAGAAAGAACCAGAAGTATCCCCCAACTCTTTGAGATGTACAGTCCATATTTTCCCAACTTAATGTAAACGCAGCAAAACGTGGCTATCACGGCTTCTCTAGTACCCGTCCAGTTATATATTTTGCTAAGTCCATAGTATTTAGAAATTCTGAAGCTACCACAATTGATTTTGTTTCTTTGACAGCAGCACTTAAGTAGACCGGGCATCAGAGAACTTTCCAGCGGCATGGTCTTCAGAGAATGTGTGTCTGTTTGTTAGAGCTGCCTCAAGACAAGTTGACTTGTGTTTCTTCCAACTTTGAATAGCCCTGGATGTGAATGTCTCCAGTCCAAACAATTTCCAAAGTCCCGTAATGTCTACAAAGGAATCAAGCATTATAAACATCGTCTTGCTCTTAGCAAAGAGTTATGTCTCCTAACGGTAGAGGAGAGACATAATTTTTTGGAGAATAAACTACAAATTGATGTCATTCTTGGAAACTGAGATAAGGGCTAGCATTCACTGGCTTAAAACAGTAGAATCCTCCCTCAAATTAATGAAATTATGGCATACTTCCCAGAGGCAAGAGTGTACCGCAAACCATGCATTGCATAGTGAAGAGTCTTTGGGCCGTCAGGTAAGATTGATGCACTGTGCTAAACCGTGAATGTTGTTTATTAATGGGTTATAACACAAATACCCTGTTTGAATTCTCAAAATAAAAAAAAAAATAATGCCAAACCCTATCGCCAGAAATGGGACTTTTGCATTAAACTAGGAGCTTGAATGCTTATGATTAATAACACCTGAATTGCCTGAATCAATTTGGTCAAAGGAGTGAAACATGCTTAGCATTTTTGCCCTAGAGAATTTTTACCTTACTACCCTTAACTTGTTGGTAAAAGGATGGAAGAGAGAATGAAATGTAGTCTAAAAATCAAGGGGAGTTGGGCAATTCTCAGACAGTTTGGAAATGTAAAAACAGTGTAGTTTTAAAAAAATGCTTTTTGTAAATTCCCCTCTCTCATTTGTGAGTTGTCCGGTGTGATCGTGACCCTGTCAGCAAATTCTATTTTTATTGTGACTGGAAAACTTACTTCATGTTCACTGTGGGGGAAATGCAGGCTTTACTGGTCTAATTTCTTCCTTCACCAGTTTGCCCTTTTCCCTTCAATATCTGAGGAACTTCATGGAAATTTCAACTCATTTGTCCAAGAATTTTGTTCTCAGAGGCATTTTATTTATTTATTTTACTTTTTAGCCTTTTTATTGTGATATCACTGGACGTTTGCAGAGCAAATTGGCTTTGCATCCAAGAGCCGCAGTCCCCACAATGTCACAGCACTCGTCATCCTTCCTCCTCGCGTTTACCACTGCCATTCCTCTTTCTTTCCTATCACCTGCCTCTGAGCTTTATCACTGGGTAAACGTTGCCTTGTGATTTCCTTTGTTCAATTATTCTAGGAAGTGTGCGGTTCCTTCGGATTAATGTTCAACTTATTGGATTGTCTATTGTTTGGCTGAAAGTTGAGCCACTACGGTGGCTGGCTTATAGGGTGATTATGAACCACGGTCTTGGGGTTGCCACCATGCTGTATCAGACCAATAAGTCTGGTTTTTTTAAAAGTTTTTTTTTTTCATATTTCCCTCCCCTCTCCCCAGGATCTCCTATTGTGATCCCTTTCATCTTGGTCAGCAGTGATAGCCTGACACCATGCAATTCTTCTCAAGGCCATGGAGGCTAGGGTCCACAAGATCCCTTGGTTTCTTGCATTTAAGATTTTATCCTCATTTTCTTTGCTCCAGATGGAGAGAAACTATAAGTTCCCCTTAGGCCATTGCTCAGCAGCTTTGAAGACCCCTGATACTACTCAACAAAGTAGGGTGTAGAACTTTGTCTTTGTGGGCTAGCCAGCAACTGGGTGACTGGTTTAAAGATAGGAAATTTTCATAGCTTTATCTCCTGTGTGTTCTACTGTACTCATGGATATATTTGCAGCACATACAACTAAACACATAAAAATACCCCTTTTAAAACTTGAGTGAATAGGGTTGCATTTACCTTCCCACTCCTGTTCAGCTTGTGTCATTCTCTGTGCACCCATTTGTAGGTAATTCTTTTCTTAAGGTCATTTTAAAACTTTAAAAAAATCATTTTATTGGGGGCTAGTACAAATCTTATCACAATCTGTACATACATCCATTGTGTCGAGCACATTTGTACATTTGTTGCCTCATCATTCTCAAAACATTTGCTTTCTACTTGAGCCCTTGCTATCAGCTCCTCATTTTTTCCTCTCCTTCCCCACTCCTCCCTCCTTCAGGAACCCTTGATAATTTATAAATTATTGTTTTCTAATATCTTACACTGTCTGATGTCTCCCTTCACCCTCTTTTCTGTTGTCCATCACCCAGAGGAGGTTATATGTAGATCCTTGTAATCGGTTCACCCTTTCCACCCCACCCTCCCAGTATTGCCACTCTCAGCACTGGTCCTGAAGAGATCATCTGTCCTAGATTCTCTGTGTTTCCATTTCCTATCTGTACCAGTGTATATCCTCCATCCCATCTAGCCAGATTTGTAAGGTAGAATGGGGATCATGATAGTGGGGATGGAGGAAACATTTAGGAACTAGAGGAAAGTTGTGTGTTTCATTGTTGCTACACTGCATCCTGACTGGCTCCTCTTCTCCCCATGACCCTTATGTAAGGGGATGTCTAGTTACCTACAGATGGGTCTTGGGTCCTCAATTTGCACTCCCTCTCATTCACAATGATTTGATTTTTTTTGTTCTTTGATGCCTGATACTGATTCCTTTGACACTTCATGATCACACAGGTGTGCTTCTTCCATGTGGACTTTGTTGCTTCTCAACTAGATGGCCGCTTGTTTACCTTCAAGCCTTTAGACCCCAGACACTATCTCTTTTGATAGGCAAGTACCAACAGCTTTCTTCATCACTTTTGCTTATGCACCCAATTGTCTTCAGTGATTGTATTGGGAGGTGAGCACACAATGGTATGAAATAAGATAGGTGGGATGAACAATCTGGAGGAGAAAACAATGGGACCAATGGTTCCTGGGGGACATGAGAGAGGAAGAGGTGGGGGGAAAGGAAGTGGTGTTAACAATCCCAGGGACCAGGGAACAATACGTGATCCAAATTGGTGGTGAGGAGAGTGTGGGAGGCCTGGTAGGGTGTGATCAAGGATAATGTAACCAAGAGGAATTTCTGAAACCCAAATGAAGGCTAAGCATGATAGTAGGAAAAGAGAAAAGTAAAAGGAAATAGAGGAAAGAACTAGGAGGCAAAGGACATATATAGACGTCTAAGTACAGGCATGGACATATGTAAATATATTTATATATGAGGATGGGGAAATAGATCGATGTGCATATAGGTTTAGTATTAAGGTAGCAGATGGACATTGGGCCTCCACTCAAGTACTCCCTCAATGCAATAATACTTTGTTCTATTAAACTAGTATTCCATGATTCTCCCTTCCCTACACGATTGCTGAAGACAAAGAGCGTGCATAAGCAAATGTGCTGAAGAAAGCTGATGTAGCCCGGCTATCAGAAGATATAGCATCTGGGATCTTAAAAGACTTGAAGGTAAACAAGCGGCCATCTAGCTCAGAAACAACAAAGCCCACATGGAAGAAGCACACCAGCCTGTGTGATCATGAGGTGTTGAAGGGCTTAGGTATCAGATATCAAAGAACAAAAAAATCACTTAAAATTTGATCATCACATTAGTCTTATCTAAAGAAACACAGCCAGTGACACTCTCATGCATGTACAAGAAAGAAGTTTATATCAAGCAGTAATTTTATATAAAGAAGGCATCTCAGTGCAGTCCAACTCAAGTCCATGGGTCCTATGCTAGCTGGAGCCCTCTTCAGACCCATGTAGCGGCAGGCCAAGGACACAGACAGGTACAGCAGGACACGGGGAGATCAAAGGCTGGTGGGTGCAGAGTCAGGCATATCCAAGCTTGGTGGGGGCTTGGCAGGGAGCCAACAGCTTGGAGATTGATTCTTAGGATCAGCAGGCCATAAGGGCAACTCCTAGAAACCGACATAGAGTCTCAGCAAGGAGGAAGGAAAAGGACCAGATGCGAAAGAATTTCTCATTCTCAGTGTTATTAAAAGGCTACATATCCTCACGCTCTGATCTCCTGGGGAGGTCGGACTCCACCCCTACACTTTCACACAGCTTCAAGGGGGCATAAAATCTAGCTGCCATAACCATCACATTTCATTTTGATTTCTGGCAGTTCTCTTTTCCTTGTAATCATTATTGTCCACAATTGCTTAAGTCTAAGTTATAAAATAAAATACACCTGGCGCAAACTCCATTGAAGTGGTTTCAGTCAATTGCAGCAGAATTCTCTGGATGTGGAAAAATGTCTGACATCTACAAATGAATTCTCTCTCTCCACTCTTAGCAGGTTATTAATAAATTAAAGAAGGTATGAGGGGCAGAAGGAAGGAGGGGAAAGACAAATCATTATTATGGACATATTGTTTCAGATTGTGTTGTAAATCAGTGTCATAAATCAGTGTTAAGAGGGTTTTTTTTGTGCTGGAACATTTAGCAATAGGTATTGGTAATTTTTGTACAAGATGATTTATGTAATTGGTCTCATGGAAATGTGCATGCGAAAAATGTCAAATTGGCAGATGTTGTCTATATGTTTACAACTGAAGCAATTAAAATGATGTGGTTTGTTTTGTTGACACTCAAGAATCTCAGGAATGGTTTCAAAATAATTTCAGGAAATCTGTGAAGTCTTATAAATGGATTTCCTTGAAGGCAGATACATATAATCCTATTGCAGACAGCATTGTACTTCATGCCACACCATTCCTCTTGATTGTGTTATGCCTGGCATAATAAATCATATGATTTCCTGAATCAAAATGACCAATGCCAGTCCATTAGAGCTCACTAATACTTAGGATATCAATCTTTATGTGTTCCATTTCATTTTTGACCACTTCCAATTTTCCTAGAATCATACGCTGCGCATTCCAAGTTACCATCGTTAGCAGACGGTTGCAGCTATTTCTCTTTACCTTGAGCCGTGCTCCCTGTCACAAGGGTCAACTGCACGCTGAGAAATCAGCTCCTTCTCAGTCACAATTTGAGTGCCCTCACACCCAAATGGCCTATTCACTGGCACTGTCTCTGATGGCAAGACTTTGCCTTCCATATTTTGAACATATTGTCAGGAGAGACCAGTTTCTGGAGAAGGACATCATGCTTGGAGAAGTGGAGGGGCAGTGAGGAGAAGACCGTCAACAAGGGGGATTGAACAGTGGCTATCTCAATGGGCTCAGGCTTAGGAACAGTTGTGAGGCTGGAACAGGAACATGCAGTGTTTTGCTTTGTTGTGCGTAAGCTTGCTATGGATCAGAGCCAACTCAATTACACCTAACAACAACAACAACAATCAGAAATGGGCCTGAAAATCAATAGACTAGAAATAGAGTAATCTCACTCTCATACCCTTACCACTGGCATACGCCAGACACAATCAATACTATAAGTAAGCTCGTGTTATAATATTGGTTTCTGTTAGTTGCCATCAAGTCAGTTCTGTGTCGTAGAGGCGCTGTGCACAACAGAACAAAACAGCACCGGGTCCTGCGCCATCCTCACACTTTCTCTCATGTTTGAGCCCATTGTCGCAGCTACTGTGTCAATCCCTCTTGCGGAGAGCCTTCCTCTTCTTTGCTGCCCCTCCACTGTACCAGTATGATGCCTTTCTCTAGGAATCCGTCTCTCCTGACAGTATGTTCAAAGTACGTAAAGACAAAGTCTTACCATCAGAGATTTCACCATAATTAAAATGCTTCAATTCTTCTTTGGTCTTCCTTCAGGCACGCCTTATTCCTCAAAGTAACATCCTTGCTCTTCAACACTTTAAAGAGGTCCTGTCCAACTTGTGGTTTGATCTCTTGATCGCTACTTCTGTGAGCATCGATTGTAGACGCAAGCAAGGTGAAATCCTTGACCACGTCCACCTTTCCTTTATTATCATGATGTTACTCGTTGGTCCAGGTGTGCGGATTTGGGTTTTCTCTACATGGAGATGGAATCCATGCCAAAGGCTGCAATCCTTCATAGGAAGTGCTTCCAGTGCGTCTCACTTTCTGCAAGCGAGGTTGTGTCATCTGCATATTGAAGGTTGTTAATAAACCCCGACATTGCATGCTTCTTCGTATAATCCAACTTCTCTGATGATTTGCTTAGCGCACAGATTGATTAAGGATGATAAGAGGAGACAGCCTTGACACGGACCTTTCCTGATTGTCAACCATGCAGCATGCTCTTTTCTGTTCACACACCTGCCTCTTGATCCACGAACACAATTAGGTGTTCTAGAATACCCATTCTTTTCAAGGTTACCTATTGTGTGTTGTGATCCACAGGGCCAAATAACTTTGCACAGACAATAAAACACAAGTAAACATCTTTCTAGTATGCTCTGATTTGAGACCCAAGATCCTTCTGAAACCAGCAATGACGTCCCTTTTCCAAGTCCTCTTCTGAATTCAAATTGAACTTCTGGAAGCTCATTCTTAGAGTATTGCTGCAAACTTTGTTGTGGGAAACTGAGGACCTGCATGAAGGTGAACGTGGTATGGTAAACTCATATAAGCTCAGGGGGTCCCGGTGGCACAAATGGGTCCGTGCTAACTGAAAGGTTGCTGATTCAAATCCCCCACGCAGGGGCTCCTCCATGAGAATTTCAGTGAAGACCAAAAGCACCCAAGCCTGTTCTAATCTGTTACATGAGGTCGCTACCAGCTACATGGATTCTATGTCATCTCCTAAGAACACCAATAACAGTGCTTAGCTCTGTACCAAAGAATACAGGTGTGACGAAAAGAACTGACAGGGGGAAAATTGTTTCTGAAAATAAGATAGCACTCGAAAGAAACTACTTCAGGGAATTTTAGAAACTTTGTTTTGGCATTAATAGGCTCCTTTAAATCACTGTGTATGTTTTGGGCAAAGCCTAGAACATACTGAGAATAGAAATATACCTCAAGTTTTTTAACAGCGAGCGTTTCTGTGAAGTCTATTGAATTAGACCTGGCAGTCACAGGAAGCATAGGAAAGGAGGTGAGACAGAGAGTGGGTGGGGAGGATGCTCCTTTGGCACCATGGTGTTTCTGTGAAGTTTTGTATACAGTGGCTTGCAGTCTGTTTGCTGAAACCCACCTGCAGGGGAAGTGATGCTGTTTTTCTTGCAGGGCTTCCAAACAGGTCATTCTGGTCCTGAAGCCCCTGCTGAGAATTTGCTTTCCACCCCAGATTATGGACACCTCAAAATCACCTGAGAATCTTGTGAAACTATATTCTTTTTCAGGATATCTGATGTACAAAGGCAAATTCTCAGCCCGGGATTAAACCAGAGTGAACCAGTTTGAAACCCACCAGCCACTACACAGAGAAAGACCTGGCAAGACCTGGCAGCTGTTAACATCTGTTAACCTAGAAACCACAGCCTCAGAATCCCTAGGACGCAAAGCTATAAATTTGCTTTACAATGCAATCATCTCTAAGACAATAGGTTATGGATACAAACATGAAAGGAAACAGTTTCTATCCTGCTTGTGAATCTCTATACCTGTTCTTCCTCTCCTGAAGAAACACCTTTTGAGAGTTTTCTCCCAGGAAATAGTCTGGTTGAAACTGGAATCATAACACCGTCTTATGAACATTCTCAGGATTGCTCTGTGGTCATTATCGAGAATCATACAATTGTGTTAAATGTGTTATTAAAATCAATTTTGAATCTAAGACAACTTAGAATGAGCATGTTCCAGGCAAATGTAGTTTCCATGGGTTTTGAAGGCATTTCCTAAGGAGTTTTTGAAAATGTAGCCTGTATTTCCTGAGATAACTCTTTGGAATAGACATCATTTATATTTATAAGCAAAGGTTTAAAATAAACAAAAAGGTCTCCGCATCTAGTCATAGTTAGAACAAAAGTATCTAAGCTTGCTACTAATCTGATTTACATTTTAGAAACGATCAAATTCCCTATAATCCCTGTTTGGGTTAATGACATTTACAGCAATTTACAATATCAAGTTATGCAAACATTAACTCCTGAAAAAAGTGAATATTTAACTAATTCAAAAGTGTATATGCAACAAGGACTTGAATTGTTTAGTTAGTAGGGAGAATTATTGGAAGTCACTTATGGTAGCTTTTGTTTGTGTTTTTATTTCTTACTTTAAAAAATAACAGCTTTCTCATGCCGTGCTGCCTGTACTACCAACCCCAACACCCATCCTCAAGTAAAAGAGGAAGGTGGACATTTTTAAGGGTCAATGGTTTTCAAAAGTAATTCAAGAAATGTCTGAGTAGCATTCAGAAATGCAGATTTTCAGTGTGACCTAACAAGGACCCAGTTCTTTAGCTCCAGGAGTCGTTGCTTGAAATACTTCCTTTATTTGTCCGTTTTCTTTCAACTTTCATGACAGCTGTTCCTTGATCTTCATCAGCAAATACTTCAAGACCTGGTAACTTTCAGCAAGTAAGATTGTATCATTGCATATTGCAGGTGGTTGAAAAGCCTTCATCCAGTCTTGATGACACATTCTTCATATAATCCAGCTCCCCTGATGATTTGCTTAGCACACAGCTTGGATATGCTTGGTGAGAGGAAACAATCCTGACCTAAATTGCTCCTGATTTTAAAGCACTACACTACCTCTTCATCCACGGTCAGGTTCTGCACGAGCACCATTAGGTGAAATTCCCATTCTTCTCAAAGATAGCCAGAGTTTGTTGTGATCCACACAGTCAAATGTCTTGACAGAATCAATAAAACACAAGTAAATATCTTTCTGGTATTCTCTGTTTAAAGCCAAGATCCATCTGATGTCAGCAATGATATCCCTTGTTCCACATCCTTTTCTGAATTCGGCCTGAACATCTGACAGCTCCCCATTAATAGACTGCAACCCTTGTTGGATGATCTTCACCAAAATTTTACTTGCATGCAGTATGATATTTTTCAATTATTTGAGCGTCCTGTTGGATCACCTTTCTTTGGAATGGGAACAAATATCGATCTCTTCCAGTCAGTTGGCCAAGAACCAATCATCCAAATTTTCTGGCCTCGATCAGTGAGGGCATCCAGTGCTTCATCAGTTTATTGAAACTTTTCAACATCATTCCTAGAGCTGTGTTTATGCTCATGCCTTTAGTGCAGTGTAGACAGGATGCCTAAGGGTCCAAACTAATTTTTGAACCACTTGTATTTTCTATCTACACGTCCTCATTGGATTATCTCGTTCATTCTCCTAGACCCCATATGCTAATAAATCCTGAAATTATTCCTGTGTCTTGATGTTACTATCCCAGACACTAAGTGCTCATTTACTTTCAACTTGCCTTTTGGGTGTCTATTATATTGTCTTAGGTTGAGCTGCACCAGAAGCAGATTCTGAAACAAGCATAAGTCAGTGTTGTTGTTGCTATTTGGGGTTCATTTTTAGGAGGGTGTGGCAAAAGTAAGATGATGGGAAAATAAGGTAAAGAATGTGAGGAAGTCAATACAGAGTTATCATACCAGTTGCCATGGTGAGAAATTGGAATTGAATTTTGCTTGGGAAATTCTAGGAACCAGTGGAAAACATGAGCTTCAGATTTATTCCAGCCAAAAGCTGAAGGAAATGGGATTTTAAACAATTTCCATCAGTTGTTAGGTGAAGGATGGGCTTGGAAGACATCAATTCCCTGGGAATTTTGGTAGTCAACAAAACTGCTGTAGGTGAACAAGTAAATAAAAACAAAAAGACCTCGGGTAAAGATAGAAAGTTGTCACATTGGAAGTTGGGCAAGCAAGCGTGCTAGACGTCAACCACTTCTGCCACTGGCAACTTCAAATTTAATGTGTCTTCTGACACTTAGTACTTCAAGTGTCTTCCTTGATAAGACCCCCATTTCAAAAATGGAACTACATCTTTTTGTTTCTTAGGGTAAAAACTGCATAGTCATTCTTGAGTCTTTCTCTCATGTCCATTAACCAATCCACCAACAGATTCTGTCTGCTCTGGCTTGGAAGCATGCCCTATGTCCAAGTATTTCTCACCAACTCCACTGTTACTCCAAGCCACCATCACTTCTCACCTCCGTTGTCACAATAGCCTCTGAACTTGCCTGACTGCTTTCTTTGCTCTGTCTTCTTTCAGCGAGCATATTGTTATTGTTGTTAGGTGCCAGCAAGACACTTTCAACCCTTAGTAACCCATACATACAACTGAAGGAAACACTGCTCAGTCTTGCGCCATCATCATATGCTCTTTTAAAAATATAGTAAGAAAATTTCACTGCCCTGGTAAAAATGCTCCAGTGAGTTTTCATTTGATCCAAACTAAAAGACAAGGAATGTCCTATGACCTGTGCAATCTTGTATTTTGGTATTCCCTCTGGCCCTGAAAGTAGCTCCAGGGTTGCTGTGAGTTACGTGCTGGACTGCTAACCAAAGGACCGGTGTTTTCACTCACCTGTCCCTCCACAGGAGAAAGGCGAGGCACTCTGCCTCGGTAAAGACTTGCAGCCTTAAAAAGCCGTGAAGCCAGTTCTGCTCTGTCCTACCTATAGTGTCACTGTGAGTCGGAGCTGTCCTCTACAACAGTGGGCTTGGTTTGATTTTGTCTACTTGAGACCCCATTATTTCTCTCATCGCCTACTTCTCTGACTTACACTCATCACCAGCCAGTGGCCTACTTGACATTTCCCAAACATGGAAGGCACAATTCTGCCTCAGGGATTTTCCATCAGCTATTTGCCCGTGTTTGCAATGGTCTTTCATCTGATTTGGGGATTTGTTTTCTTGATCTCTGATTTTGGAAGTTTGAATGTGATACGTCTCCATGATTTTTGTTTGGGGTTTATCTGGTTTGTGTTATTTTGAGTGTCTTGAGGGCATATCTCTTCATCTGTCAGGATATTAAGGAAGTTTTCTTTAAGCAAATATTCAGTCATTTCCTTGCTACAATACAAAGGCTTTAAGTTGCCAAAGGTGTGCTAAGATGTTCTTTTTCAGAAAAGGGGGTGGTAGACCAAGTAAGATTGGGAATCTATGCTCTGATAGATTAATATTAAGAAATTTGTCTTAATATTAATATTAACCCTGTGTCCTCTAAGGAAATCCTTTTGGGATTCTAGCATACAAGCACCATAACCTTCTGAGCAGCCCTCTCTGCCTTGAATTGAATCAACTCAACAGATACTCTTGGCAGCCTTGCTTGTACATGTACATGTTTGTGTGTGTGTGTGTGTGTGTGTGTGTGTGTGTGTAGGCACCCCAGAGAGACAAAAGCAAATGTATACTGAGCTTCTTGCCTGCAACTATCCATTGATAACAAATACACATTTTGTTCAGAAAAACCAGTCATTAAAGAACTGGAACCCTACTTTACATGCCTTTGCATATCTGAGTAACAGGGTGGGTGTGCTACTATGCCGGGAGTTTGGCAGCACTGGGATACTCACCACCTGTCACTGGGTCACTGGGTGGATGTAGGTATATGATAGGTGTTTGTGTGTGCAAATCTATGTCTGCTAGTTATAAAGAAGAGCTAAAAGATGTCTGTTTGAGGGTTGGTCACCATCAGTCTCCTCTCCAGTGGTGCTGGATGGATAGTGGCATTCACCCGAGGATGGAGCAGCAGATATGGTGAGTATGGCGGAGTAGGGTTGATGCTTCCTGACAGGAGTAAAACAGAGAAAAAAGTCATGGAAGGTGAAGATGAGGAGTGGGTGGTGGGAAACAAGGGGGGAAGAACAGGAAAAAAAAATCTAAGCAGAACACAAAAAGAGAAAACAAAAACGAAAGCACCTTAGTATTGTTGCAAGTGCTGTTGTGGTCAGATGCCTTTTGAGTTGGTTCTAACTCCTGACAGCCCTATGTTTTGACAAAACACTACCCAATCCTATGACATCTGAATAATTGTTCTTATGAGGGGGTACCCATTAAAAACCCAAAATTTCACTGGACATAATGGGTCATTTGTAGTACGCATTTTTTTTCCTGCTCAGCAAGCATCAAGCAACTCACTCTGAGCTTAGTGTATCCAGTGGTGTCACCTGGGAAGGTTCTCTCTGGCTACAGTGAATCTTTTCATAAGTTTCACTAAAACCTTATTTTTTGTGATGGCCGATTTAAGAGAACAGCATACACTTGTGAAATTTTGTTTCCTTCTTGAGAAAAATGTCACAGAAACTGTTGTGATGTTGAACACAGCTTACAAGGAGAGCACTAAAACTCAAGTGAGGGAAAAACTCAAGTGTAGGAGTGGTTTTCTCATTTCAAAAAAGGTGAAATGATGACAAACTCCTTCTGGATTTCTTGAATGGCCAAAAATGTCAACTCGTAGTGCATTTGGAGTTTGTTCCACCAGGCCAGACTGTTAATCAAGCTTTCTATTTAGAAATTCTGAGAAGATAGCATAACAGTGTCAGACAAAAAAGGCCTGATTTGTGGCAGATGGGGGGGTTGGTTTTGTCACTACTACGATGTACCTGCTGAGGCAACCATTTCAGCATGCCATTTTTTGGCAAAACAGCGTGCCTCTCTTTCCCCACGCACCTTACTTACCTGACCTCACTCGATGCAACTTTTGTTTCTGCAATGCAGAGGGACATGAAACAACAGTGATTTGGTGATGTAGAAAAGGTGAAGAAACAATTGAGGGAAATGCTGTCAGTTATTCAAACATATGAGTTTGAAAAATGTTTCCTAGAATCTCAGATTTGACAAATGCATTAGGTGTAATGGGTAGTACTTTGAAGTTGATTAGGTTGTTTTATTAAAAAAATTAAACACATAGCTTTGAAAAAAAATAGTTTGGGGGGAATAACTCCTTGTATGTTTGAGGCCGTCATTGAAGCCTTTGTGCCAATCCATCTTATCATGGGCCATCCTTCTATGGGGACTGGTCTCTCCTGATAATTAATTCATATATGTGAGATAAAGTCTCAATTTTTGCCTCTAAGGGGAAATCTGACTGTACTTCTTCCAAGACAGATGTTTATTCTTTTGGTAGTTCATGGTATTTTCAATACTCTCCCACAATGCCATCGTTCAAATGCATTAATTTTTCTGCGGTCTTCCTTTTTACACACCCAAGTTTGACATGCATGAGGCAATTGAAAATAGCATTTAAAAAAATTTTAGTTTTTAATGAACTTGTAAACCAAAATGTCATTTCAAAATAAAAGCGAAATCCCAGATCATATAGAATTTTACAGTGATTACATTTATCTAAGCAACATATATACATGCCCACTTGTAATATGGTAACTAATTTTGTGACAATTTGTTCCCTTTAATAGCAAGAACATTGTAGAGTTAATGCAGATAGCCTAGCAGTCACTACGTTTTTGTTAAGTCTTCACTGTACATGCTGTTATTCTAGCACAGGTAAGCAGTCTTTCACATACCCTAACTCTGGAATCTCTGGTTGCTATCTTATCAGCTGGCTTGGAGACAAGAAGCCAATCGCTTTGAGAATATTTTCAGGGAACAGCTTGCAAACCCCAGGGAGGGAATGACCCTAGGAAGGCACAATGGTGTGCATTGCGACCATCCCGCTGGGGCTGCAGACGGTTAAGTGCCGTCTTCAGACAACTCAAAGCAGTGTGGTTCAAAATAAAAGGCTTGAAGAAAAGAACATTGGCACATACACAATTTCTCCACCACTCTGGGTATCAACCATTTAGTTAACTTTTTCACTTTTTAAAGTGCACTAGAAAACTGGACACCGTGTTTCACTATCTCAATTAATAGTCACAATTACAGTGGCTACAACTCAGGACACAGTATCACCAGCGCTGCCCAGAGCGAGTTTATACTGAAATTAAGTCCTTAACACCAAGCAAATGGTGGTCCACCACCACTGGCTAGTGTACAGATGAACTAAAATGTCTAGATTTGGGGAGAAGCAAATCCTGCTGCGATCACCTGCTCGACTTGGTTCTTCTGTTCTTCAATTCATGTTTAGAAGCCTGTGGGGGCTTGGGCCTGCTGGCCCTGCCCACTCAAAGGGGTTGCCTGCGGTGCCGCGGTCTGCTTTAACATTGTCCAATCAAATGTGTAGTCGTATTGGTGGTTCAGGGTCCTGAAAAGAAAGTGGAATAGCTGCCTCAGATACATGTAATCCGGGGTTTCCTCAAAACGCAGGCCACGACAATAGTTTAAGTACGTGGCAAATTCAGCAGGAAACCCTTTACACAAAACATCAGCAGGAGTGGACATCTTCTTTTCACTGATCTTTTCATACTTTTGTTTCTTTGTCGCAGCCTTTAGTCCTTGCCACGGCAGACTGCCTCTATTAAAATACATCAAAACGTATCCTAAGGATTCCATGTCGTCTCGGCGACTCTGCTCAATACCAAGGTGTGCGTTGATGCTCGCGTACCGGGCGGTGCCGGTGAGATTTTTATCCTCTCTGTAAGGTATGTGTTGCCGTGTCCTGTTGTCTCTGTACTTCTTGGCCAAGCCAAAATCAATAAGGAATAGCTGGTTTAATCTTGAGAAGCATAGGTCCTGAGAAGTATTAACAGCCACGCATCTTCTCCTCTTAGCCACTGGAGGTTCGACACACAGATTACAGTGTCGCCCAAGCCCCATGAGGAAGTTATCTGGTTTAATGTCTCGGTGTATAAAGTTCTTGCTGTGCACATACTCAATTCTACTGATCATCTGGTCCACTAACATTAGTACCGTTTTCATCGTGAACCTTCGGGAACAAAAATTGAAGAGGTCTTCGAGACTGGGGCCGAGAAGATCCATGACGAGGACATTGTAGTCTTTCTCCTGACCGTACCAACGGATGTGCGGGATGCCCACCCCGCCCTGGAGAATCTTATACAGTTTGCTCTCGTACAACAACTGGGGGTGCCTGGCCTTCTGCGCCTCTCGCTTCACTGCCACTTCCTCGCCGTTGGTGACGTTGATGGCCAGATAAATGTCCCCGAAGGAGCCGGACCCGATCTTCCGGACCAGTTTATACTGGCCCCCGACCATGAACTCGGCCTTGGCGCCACCGCCGCCGCCCGCCATGCTGGGAAACGCAGACGCTGGACTGGGCCAAAGGCGCGGCCCCGGGAGGGGAGGAGAGGCCTGGGGCGGGTCCGCGGGGCGGCAAGCTGAAGGGGAGGCCCGTCCCGGCGCCACGGGGCCCGGAATCGCCGGCAGGAACCTGATGGCCGCCGCTCCTCTCAGGCAGGTGCCTTCGTGCCGGGCCGCGGTCTGTGAGGGGACAGTCGCGGTTACCAGGCCGAGCCTCTGGTTTGTGCGCAGCCGCAGCCGTAGCCTCACTCTGGCGGGGACGCGAGGCTGCCGGGACGGAGGGCGTGGTGAGTCAGGCCCCGCCCCGCCGCCCCGCCCCCGCCCAGGAACCCTGTGGCCCCGCCCATGCCGCCAACGTGCTCCTCCTGCGCCGCCCAATGGAAACTACTGTTGCTTGGGGCAGGCTCCCTTGGGTCCTCCAGGTAACAGCCTCACTTTTCAGCACTTTACAGTCTTGTGCAGCAGATTTGCCCAAGGCGAGGCATCAGTCCTCCTCTTACCTTCTGCTTCCGTGAGCATAGATGGCGAACCCAGGCGAGTTGAAATCCTTGACAATTTCAATCTGTTCTCCGTTTTGAATGATGTTATCCATCGGTCCCCACGTGAGAATTTTGGCTTTCTTTACATTGAGTTGTCATCCACAGTGGAGGCTGGAATCCTTGATCTCCATCAGTGAGCGCTTTAGGTCGTCCTGGCGTTCAGGAGGCAATGTTGTGTTGTCTGCACATTGCAGGTTGTTAATATGCTCCACTCCTGATGCCATGTTCTTCTGCATCTACTCCAGCCTCTCGGATGATTCGCTCAGCATACAGATGGAACAAGCATGGTGGGGGAATACAACGTGGATGCACCCCTTTCCTGATTTTAAGCCATGCACCATTGCCTTGTTGTGTTACAAGACTACCTCTTGATTTATGTACAGGTTCCCATGAACACAATGAAATGTTCTGAAATTCCCATTCTTCTCAAGGCTACCCGTAGTTTGTTGTTCTCCACGCAGTTTAATGCCTTGCATAATCAGTGAAAAACAAGTAAACTTCATTCTAGTGATCCCTGCTTTCAGTCAAGATCCATTGTGGAGCTGATATCCCTGTTCCATCTTCTCTTTTGAGTCTGGCCCGAACCTCTGACTGCTCCCTGCCCATGTACTACTTACTGCAACTGTTGTCTGATGATACGTAGGAAAATTTTACGTGTGATATTAATGATGGTGTTATAAAATTTACACATTCTATAGTGTCACCTTCCTTTGGAATGGGAACAAATACAGATCTTTTCCAGTCAGTTGTCCAAGAAACTATCTTTCAAATTTCTTGGCATAGATGAGTAAGCGCTTCCAGTGATTCATTGGCTTGTTGAAACATTTCACTTGCTATTCCATCAATTCCTGGAGCTTTGTTTTTGGTTCATGCCTTCAGTGCAGCTTGGATGTCTTCCTTCAGTTCATTGGTTCTTGCTTATATGCTACCTCTTGAAATGGTTGTATCGAGGCTAATTCTTTTATTACTGTGACTGTATTATTTGCAACTTTTCATGCTTCCTACATCATTCAATATTTTTCCCACAGGATATTTTAATATTACAACTGAGGCAAGCCATATTATTTGATTGCAGCTGGAACATGACGGTCGCTGCAGGATGAGGAAGGTGTGGGCATATGTTGCTAGTTAAGGAGGTCTGGGAATGTCTGGGTATCCACCCCACATGACTGAAAAACTAATAATGGCAAGAGACCATAAAGAAGAAAACAAAAGTATGGGGTGGGGAGAGGAAAGCACCGAGGACCATGAGAAAGTGGCATAGCGCTGGCATCGCTGGTGGCTAGGGTCACTGGAAGTTAGTGCATGGAAAGGTAAGAGATCACACCTTGTGTGAGGCTGAGTTCGCTAGAGAAACAAAACAAATGATGCTCACATGCGTTGTATACAGAAAGAGACTTGTATCTAGAAATGGTGCACATATGTGGGGAATGGATTTCTTCCAAGTTGTCTCCCCCAAAGATATGCCAAACTTAGCTGCTTTTGAATGATTTTACAGTTGGAGGTCATGAGAAGTAGATCAGGGGTCATTCTCCCTAAAGGTTATCAGCAGCCAGAGCAAGCAGTCACCACTGCTTATCCCACAACAAGTAGGACCCACTCCCTTCTGATAAGGATAGTAGTTGGCTGTTTCCTTGTAGTAGACCCCAGAGAGGTCAAGCCCACCTATGGGTGACAACGGGTAGGCCGCCATCATGAATCTAGGGTCCACCCTTCTTGTTACATGTATACCTCTAGTTTCACCCCTTCCTATCATATGTACACCCCTAGTTCATCCCCTTCCTATGATGTGTATGCCTATTGTACTGCCCCTTCCTGTGACATGTGGTTACCCATAATAATGCCCCCCTAAGTAGATATAATCTTGGGTTAGCAATAAACAGGGTCCTTGAGCATCCTTCCGGGTCTCAGCCCCACCTCGCCTCTGCCCACTCTGTGCGCAGACCTGGCTGGTAACATCATTGCCTTCCAGGAGGTGAGCATGCTACCATGAAATGTGCCCAGTTCTTCTATCTCTCCTGCTCTCTATGACTTTATTATAATATAAATATATATATATATGTCTCAACTGTGAAATTATGCTTATTGAACCCGTGATTAGTGGTGGGGGGCTGGCACCCCTTCCAACCACACACATAGTTGTAGGAATAAGTAAGTTCATTCCAGTCCAAGTCTGGCTTCTCCTGACTCATAGAAGCTGATGAACAGAAAGTCGGATGAAGAAGAAGAGACAGTGGGAGACACAAGATGGTGGATGCAGAGGTCCAAAGTGGGCTGAGTGAGTCCACCATTGCTAGTCAGTCTGCTGACAGCTCCTGAGATCGATAGGCGAGGCAACAGGAGATGAAGGAGTCACCATAATAACCAGCTGCTTCACAAGGTGAAGAGTCAAAGAGGCTTCAACCCGCTTGGTCTAACTTCTTACACAAAAAGACTGATGACACCAAGGAGGGGTCATCCAGCGGCTACAAAATTGACAGTTTGAGCTCTGCCCCTTGGATTGTTGGTCACTGGAGTGCTGGTGTAGTCCTGGGGTAATGGAGCCAGTCACCTGGTTTCTGCGCCAGTGGGAACACTGCTGGCAATAATTCAAGATGGCTGCACTGTGCCAACTGGCAGTCTGCTACCTTTTATGTGTCTGTATTCACTGTCTCTTTCATCAGTGTTCAATCGACCTCTTCATCCTTTCCTTGGAAGCTTGGGTTTCAGGATTCTCATCTGTGCCTGTTCTGCTCAGATATAGAGCCTTTGTTGGACTGGGTTTGAAGAGTGTATCTTCCTATGTGTCATGTTTTGTGTTAAGTTTAAGAAACTTTTCCGTGTATTTTGTCTATTAGATAAGATTATCATCATTTCCGTTTTCAAAGAAATTTAAATCACAACTTTCTTATAGTTTTGCCACAATTCTTCTTGTGTCATCTTAGGATAATGTTACTGGTTTTATAAATTTGGAAAACTCTGAGTTTCAGCATGTTGCCCACATTCTCTTATTGCCATATTTAGGTTGGATCTGAAGAGCTATGCAATTGAACAGTTGCACACGAAGATTATTGATTAATACATTAGGATTAGCCTAACATTTGTACAGGAGTCTTGAAAGGTCAAGTACTTTACTGCTAACAGAAAGGTCATTTATTCAAATCCACCAATGGCTCTGCAGGAGGAAGGATCTGGCAGTCTTTCTCCACAAAGATTACAGCCTGGAAAACAATTTGGGGGTGGTTCTACCCTGTTGTATTTGGAGGGTGGGCTTCAGAAGATGCATAGAAAGTTCCATGTTTCCCACACAATTTTTAAGCCCCCCTGTAGGGTACCTTTCAGTTGGAATCGACCCGAAGGCACATACCATCAACCACAGAGGAAATTCAGCATCAGGACGTCACAGGGCTCCATCCCAGGCTCTTCCCTGTTTAGAATTCTTACAAATGGATAAGATGACTACTGTGTTTACAGATACTGTGTTTACATATATACTGTGTTTACATCTCAAAAACTGATAGTGCTGGTTAATATATCGAATAACAAGATTGAGTGCAAAAAACTTGAGGAGTAGCATTATGAATGGAACATTGAAATGAAATTTATAATATTACACATTTTGGTTTAGAAAATAATTTTTTTACCTTGTTATAAAGGGCAGAGTGAGTGGTTTGCTAACCACAGGAGAATGACAGGACTCTCTACTCCTGCAAAGATTTACAGTCTCAGAACACCCCCGGGACAGTTTTAAACTGCCCTACAGGGAGGGTTGCCATGAATTAAACCCTAAAATATTGCCATCAACCCAATGGCAATAAGGTTTTTTATGGTCTATTATTCTTCTCAAATAAGCAAACAAAAAGAGAAGGGAGTATTTATAGAATTAGAAATAAAATAAGAAGCAGTGAGGACGAATACTATTAAGTCTTTACTTAGGACCAAGCAGTGGTACAGTCTACTGTAGGGAGCCAAACACAACCCCAGACTCCATTAATCAGAAGGAATGCCCAGAATATGGGAGATAATGGTCATCCTGGATGTTGAAATGAATTCAGGTGATAACTGGAGTATCATGCCCAGCTAATCGTAGGTGACAAGGGTGGTGACATGCCGCATGAAAGGCCATTGCAGATTGTTTAACATGGTGGAGATAAGAGTAGAGACTATGAAGGATGTTATATAGAATAAGAATGAATCATTCTCCTTAGCACCAGGTCAGAGTTCCTGGTTAGCATATAGATTTAAGCAGGCAAAATGCCACCCTGTTAGGGTCAAAAGAAAGTTATTCTGCTTTAAGTGAGAACTAGACTAATGAATAACTGCTAAGATTCCCTCAAAGAATTTATGCACCTTTGAAGGTCAAGTTAGAAAAATGGCAAGTGTCAATGTCAAGGGGTTAGCCTTACAAAACTGAACATAGTCTTTGACTTTAATGAGACCCAGGTAGTAGTAAGAAGAAAAGAGACCTTTTTTCAATGAAGATAAATTCCAACCAGTAGTGCGGGGAACAGGACATTCCATCCTTCATAGGAGAGATGTGTGCAAACTAAAGCTGGGTTCAACGTGTCCTGGGAGCCTATTATTTCAAACCAAAGAGCTCTTGCTTTTGATTATGGAGTATAAAAGTAATGGAACATGGGCTTTGTAAAAGAGAGGCCCTTCGCCTATTTTATAATTAACTTGTGATAATGAGACATTTCCTCTAAACTTAATTATGAATATGAGCTAAAGAGACTTTCACTTTATCTTGTGCTCTGCCTAATTTTATGTATTTTAAAAGTGAAAACAAACAAACAACAAACAAAACTGTGAGCAAGGTTGCCCTCTAGTGATTGCTTTCTGGCTTTCAGATTTCAAAGTTTGAATATGGGTCTACAGTAAAGTTATGATTCTCCAACCTGTAGATGCAATTGCATTACCTGGGATGTCTTCTGAAAATGCATATTTCTAGGACCCATTTCAGATGCCAAGGAGTTATTTGCTACAACATTGGAAGAACATACTAATAAAACATCTGTGATTACATGATGTTTTTAACAGTTCTAGTCTCTCCAGTACTCTGTTGATAACCAGGTTATTCCCATTCTGCAATTATGGTTAGAGGGAAACCACGGGAGGCTTATCGTCTTTGTAGATCCTGCAGATGTATTTTGCATTTCCACAGTCATCCATAGCCTGCACACCAGAATCTCACAATTTAAACTCTGATCTCATTTCCTCTTTTGGACTTGATTAGATAATTATTGAATCACCCAATGTGTTTTGTGGTTGATGACATTTTAAAGTTTTAAAAAATATATATGACTTATATGTCCCAGAAAATAAGCAACTTCATAAAAATGAATTTCTAACTTTGAAATTGCAGTTATATTGTGTTTTCCTCTCACTAATTGAAAAAAAAGTAGTTTTCTTCTTTTCCTTTGTCCTGAATTTTCTTTGATCTTTACTTCCAGTCCATCTATTTATTTTTATTTGACGGTCTAATATTTGATACTTGCATATAAGTATATAAATTGATACATGTGATTTTAAGTCTTAATTTCCTTTTGATTTTCCTGTTTTTATTGTGAATGTGGGACAGGTTATGGAGCATGTTGTCATCATTATATTTGGCAATTCATAGACATTCTGATTCATTCCCAATCCCCTCAATGTATCATTGCGCATCCCACTTCCTCCTTTGGCTTCCTGTTTCCATTTCTCCTATTCCCTAACCCTCAGAACTTGGTCCTTGGGCAAACAACTGTCCTTTTTGATCTTAAGTCATCGATTATTCTAATTCAGACATGAACTAGAATCCTAATTCTAGTTCCGTTCCAGACCTGAAGGGTAAGGGCCATAGAACTTACATATCCAACCTGTTAGCCTGGTCTCTTTGTTGATTTTGATTTCCATAATGCTCTCTTGGACCTTTTGATTTAATTTACTTTATCCATGACCTTTTAAAGTCATCCCTTCCAGGGAAGTTGGAATTGACAGCAGGACACCGTCTAGTTCTTCTAGTTTCAGGGCCGTGGAGACGGATATTTGTGTGGTCTGTCAGTCAACTGGACTAATTCTTTCATGTGTCTTGCAGTTTTCATCACTTTTACTTTATTTTAGTCAGGAGGAACTAATAATCGTACCTTAGAGGGACGCTGATAAGCTAGTCACCAAGGTATTGGATTACTTCTAAAAAGTATCCATAGCTTCTTCCTCTGAGTGCTCCAACTCATTCGTATCTATTCGCAGTACATATGCAAATATCCTCTGTCAAATCCCTACATATCAGTAGGCACACTCCCCTGCTCCCTCTATTCAGGCACCCACTCAGAGATCCCCGCTGTTGCAGGATTGTGTATGTGGCAGTGCTTGGCTCTCATATCAGTTTCTGGATTGGTTAAGTTGGCATTATTAAACCTTGTTTTCATTTTTTTAATAAGGGCAACTATAAAAGCATCTTAGTATCTTTGAAAATTTCACCATCTTTAATGGTTACTACAAGCAGGCACTAAAGATGTAAAAGATACCGCACAAGTGCTGCAGATACAGAGAAAGTACTACAAATACAAAGCAAGTACTACAGACACAGAGCAAGTGCTACAGAGCAAGTACTACAGATACAAAGCAAGTACTACAGATACAAATCAAGTACTACAGATAAAGAACAAGTGCTACAGATACAGAGCAAGTGCTACAGATACAGAGCAAGTACTACAGATACAGAGCAAGTACTACAGATACAGAGCAAGTGCTACAGATACAGAGCAAGTGCTACAGATACAAAACAAGTACTACAGATACAGAGCAAGTGCTACAGATACAAAGCAAGTACTACAGATACAGAACAAGTGCTACAGATACAGAGCAAGTACTACAAATACAAAGCAAGTACTACAGACACAGAGCAAGTGCTACAGAGCAAGTACTACAGATACAAAGCAAGTACTACAGATACAAATCAAGTACTACAGATAAAGAACAAGTGCTACAGATACAGAGCAAGTGCTACAGATACAGAGCAAGTACTACAGATACAGAGCAAGTACTACAGATACAGAGCAAGTGCTACAGATACAGAGCAAGTGCTACAGATACAAAACAAGTACTACAGATACAGAGCAAGTGCTACAGATACAAAGCAAGTACTACAGATACAGAACAAGTGCTACAGATACAGAGCAAGTACTACAGATACAAAGCAAGTACTACAGATACAAAGCAAGTACTACAGATACAGAGCAAGTGCTACAGATACAGAGCAAGTGCTACAGATACAGAGCAAGTGCTACAGATACAAAGCAAGTACTACATACAGACTGTGAGGAGGCAATATTATATCCCTTTTTAAATAGTTTCACTGGCATATAATTCACATATCATACAACTTAATAGTATAATCACATCAAGACATGTTATGTAGCCATCACCACAATCAGTTTTAGAACATTTTCTTCATTCTTGTGCTCATCGTTATTAGCTGCCTATATTTCCCCAAAGAGTGTCATTTATCTAGTTCCTGTCTCCTCAGATTTACCTATCCTGGATTTCATATACAACATTTTTTAAAATTCCAACTAACAACAATAACAAAGTAATACAGTTAGAAACCTCACTTGGAGCAATACTTACTTTTACAAACACACACACACGTGTACACACAAATACACACACATACACACCTGGCCTTTCCTTCTAAATCCCTGTTTGGGTGACTTTTTTAAGCTCTAAAATATATATGGTTGTCAGGCTGTTATTTACCTGTTCAGACTTATTATTTGGTATCTTAGGCAAAATGAGTATAGCTCCATCCTTCTCCTTCCATTGAGCTAGAGTTCATCTTCCTTCTGAGGATCCTTCCTCCTTCCCACATCACGTTATTATATTAATATGACAGAGCTTAGCAGTCTGCTCTGTATATTTTGCATGCCTTTCTCTTTGAGTCACGTGGAGCCTTGATAAGGGCCAGGGGCATCTCCTTCCTTCTAGTGATCCTATAGAAGTGTATAAACTATGGTCATTCACTAAATGCTTTTCAACTGAGTTGAATGTTACTCAAAACAGAATTACATATATCTTCCTGATCGGCTGGCATTGCCAAGAACATATTGATTCAGGCTGTGAAATCAAGCAGAAATATAGGAGAGTGAGTGGGGGAGAGTAGTGGAGGGAGGAGGAGAGCCCAGAGCCTGTTCCCAGCACTGGTAGCAGCAGTCTTTTCTCTTGGTCACCAGGTGGCACACTATGCCCACTCCTGCAGTAATGCCAAAGGCAGTTCGTGAAGCTGAATGTTCTTCCCAGTTTGGGAAATAGCTATTGGGTCATTCTGCAGATTGTCATCCTGGATCTATGGTTCTTCGTGGTTGAGCCTTTCTGCATCTGCATCCCGTAAGCAATGCATGGTGGGTGCTTAAAAGTTTCTAGTTTCCCTTAAATGGATGAAGAATATATGAACGTTGCCACTTAGTAAAAAAACAAATGTCCATGAACACTCGAAGAGAGGAAACATTTGCTCAGAAAACGGAAATGCATACTTGCTCCACTAGATAGCAGGCAGACACCTCAAGACAGAGGATTAATCTTTAACAGTTTTATTGGCATAAAATGTACATAACACATGATTAGATGGTTTACATCTAGTTAAAAAGATGTGTGTAATGATCACTACAACCAATTTTAGAACATTTTCCTCTTTCTTGTCCCCATGAAGAGCTCCCCACTTTCCCCGAACCTCCCTTGTCCTGCCCTAAGAAACAATGATTCTAGTGACTGGTTCTGTGCATTGACCTGTCCCGGGTTTCATATGAAGAAATACAAAGCAAACAAACAAGCCCCAACCACAGCATCATAAAACCCAGGAAAACCTCAATCTAAAAGAACGCAGAGAGCAATAAAATCTAGAATAAATTGAAAATTAGTCCAAAGGGAAAACAAGTGATCAGCTGTAAAGTTTCCATCTCATTCTAGCTGCAGTAGGAACACTGGCTGTGCCTTGGCCCACACCCTGGACTGCCAAGTGTAAGATCAGCAGCCCAAGCCCACCAGCTGCTCCAGGGCAGGTGATATTTGGAAGGTCCTACCTGTAAGGACCCCAAGGCAATGTTTTATTTTTTCCATGGGCAAGCCTTTCAGAGGTAAAAGTTGATCATAACCAGGGACATAAGCAGCAGGTTACTTTCAATTCATTTATCTATCAGTTACAATTCTGTTTGATTACAGTTAAAACCTTGTCACTTGATCCCCCTTCTGATACATTTTGGACCTGATCTGGTTTGGACCTGATCTGGGTTTATTTTGTTTTGTTTAGTTTTTCATATTGGGGTTTATCTCTGATGGAATTTGTCATTGCGGATAGTCTTCTTGAATCTTCATTATGTGTTTTCCAGAATATGAACCCAGGATTGATGAACCCATAGAGACAGCAGTCATAACAAGGGTTCCTTCAGGGTGTGATGGGAAAGGTTGGGGGTTGCCTGGGGGCAAAGGGGAGCTGATATCAAGGGGTTCAAGAAGGAAGAAAATGTTTTGAAATTGATTGCGGAAGGAATTGTCAAATACTCCTTTATGCGATAGAACTATGGAATGGGATGTCTAGACTTGCTTCTAATAAAATGGTTTTGAAAAAACTCTGATATATTTTCCTTCGTTAACTTTTTCCTCCTCATGTTCAAATGCACTTGTATGTCACAAAGGACTCCAAGTCCACTTTTGTTCTGCTTTTCCTCCATTTCTGCCACTCACATCAGTACTTCGATCTGAGGGGTCAGGAATATGGAGGATATTTTTAATTTTGTGTTTCCTGTTGAGCCCTCCATATCTTTTGTCCACCCCCACCCCACCATCTTTTCCCTCACCCTGTTCTCACCCCTGCCCCTGGACCTCTCATAGTTTAGGATATGTATCCAGTAGAGGGATTGTTGGACCAGAAGATACTTGTATTTGAATTTGTTTAAGGAAGTGCCACACATCTTTAAATCCATAGTGGGTATAGAATTCGAAAGTCCCACGAGCAATGGGAAAATCTTCCAATCTTCTCCACAGCCTCTCCAGCTTTTGTTATTTTCTGTTTCTGGAATTTTGCCAAATGTGTCCTATGAGATGATATCTCATTGTTGTTTAAATTTGTATTTCTCTTATTGCTAATGTATAGAAAGGTTTCTTCATGTGCTGGCTGCCTGCATATCATCTTTGGTCAATTGTCTATTAATGTCTTGTGCCCATTTTAAAAATTGGATTCCATCATTAACTTTTGAAGTTTTTGTTTCTGTTTTACTGGAATTTTGTTTTGTTTTAAGCAAAGCACTAAGTCAATTGCTGTTGAGCTGATTCTAAATCATGGTGATCCCGCATGTGTCTGAAGATTAGAATTGCATAAACGAAACCAAACTCACTGTCATGTCTATTCCAACTCATAGTGACCCTATAGGTTGGGTACAACTGCCCTCTGGGTTTCTGAGACTGTAACTCTTCATGGCAGTAGAGAGTCTCATCTGTCTCCTGAGGAGTGGTTGTTGGTTTCAAACTTCTTACCTTTAGGTTAACCACCCAACGCATAACCATTAAGCTGCCAGGGCTCCTTGAACGCCATAGTATTTTTTAATAGCCAATTTTTGCGGAAATACATTTCTAGGATTTCTTCCCTGGGGGAACTCAAATCTCCAAACTTTGAATTAGCTGCTGAGCACATTAACTGTACCATGTGGGAACCCCTAGCAAAGTGCCATGAAAAAGTCATTCTGGAATTCTATTGTTTCTGATCTCTGTTAAATCTAGAGCATAGTGAATGAATCAAGGAAGATCCTCCTCAGAGGTCTTCAAGTCTTATATAGCTACATAAAGACACATGCCGTATAGAGATAAAAACTCATCCATATTTATATATGTAAATGGGTACACACACACACAAACTAGTGGCCCTGGTGGTGCTGTGGGCTAGGCATTAGACTGCTAACTCAATATGAGTTGGAAAGTAGGGGACTTTTTATGGTTTTATATATATACACACATACATTATGCATTTATGTATGTGTGCAGATATATCTAGACACATTCATATATGATTATCATATAGGTAATGTTTGAGGAAGGTTCAAAAAGTTCATGGAAAATGTATTAAAAAGATAAAGGAATTTTTCCCATGAACCATTGGAAGCCCCCTCATGTGACCATATAGTGAATGTTTAAGGGAAAAAATTATCGGGCCAGATGACCTAAGTACAAATTCTGGCTTACTAATTGGGGCACCTTGGTCAATTTACTTACAGTTCTGTGTTTTAATTTCCTTATTTGTAAAATGAGTAATAGTGCTACTCAAAGAATAGGGAAATGGTGCCGATTAAAGGATTTAGCAGAACCTGGCATGGGACAACTACTCAAGATCATGCCAGCCACTATGATTATTACTTTATATACGGAAAGCCTGATTTCTTTCATATCTTCTAGTGGTACTTTTATTTTTTTTTTTAAATCTCGTATTTACCTCCTATTTAGGAACCCAGGTAGGATAGTGACTACTCCTTAGGCTGTCATCCTTATGCTCAGTGTTAAAACCACCATCAGCTCCACTGGAGAGAGACTGGACTTTCTGCCCCTGTAAACAGTCACCGTCTCAGAAACCCATGGGATTGCTATGAGCTAGCATTGATTTGATGGCAATGAGTATAGGAATTTAGATTTTTTTTAAAGCATCATATTGTTATATTGATATTGGCTTGTAGCCATGTGGTAGTTATATAATTGGAAATTTGAGAGGATTAGGAGTCAAGGGGTGGAATATAGTCTGTCAATCAGATCATAACCAATGAGGGTTCTATGTAGCCATGGCCTTCTCCTAAGAATTCTGGGAAATCTGGTATTTCCTTCTTGGGAGACTCTCTGCTCACACCCTGGAAGACATAGCAGCTGTCAAGACACATGGACCCACCATAATGCAGCCCTGGGTGCTGGAGAAGCCATGCAAAAACCCCTGCCAGTGCTGATATGTTTCCAATGCCACTGGATCCAAGTTATTTCTACCCACAAGCCTGTGATCTTCTCTATCTGGCATCATTGCATGTGTTTTGTGAGTCTGAAGAGGACTTTATAGATTCGTATCAGACATATGGGTTAATATTGGACTTAAGGACTTGGTCTGGACTGGGCTGGGATGTTCTCTCAATGTTCAATTTCTCTTGTATATAAATATCTTTCTTATACACATATGTGTGTCCATGGATTTGTTTCTCTAGTCTACCCAGACTCACACAAGTCACTTTTTATATTTTTATTATTATAATTTCGGTGGGGGTTTATATTTGATGTGTCTTCACTTTGCAACATATATTATTCAACAATGTAGTCTGGGGGTCTTCAGAACATGCTCGTCATAATTTCTGCTCTTTGGGTACTTCCATCACCAGGAGAAAAGAGAAACACCACTTACCTTTCTTTCTCTAGCCTTCGCCTCTCCTTTCTTCCCTTCGACCTCACTGCCACTGCATCAATGTGGTTCAGAGTGACCCTACAGGACAGAGTAGATCTGCCTCTGTGCTTTTTTCTCTTGACCCTTCCTATTAGAGTTTGAGGAATAAGGATGTATGTATATGTTAGGAATTCAGATACAAAAATTAAAAAATTATCAGTTGTGAACAAATAGGGAATTCTTTTCCCCACAGGATGTGGAGACAGAAGACTGATGGAGATGGTTCAGCAATGTTGTGAAAACTGTGTTACGGAATGAGTTGCTTCCCCTCATCCCCCCCAGCCCCTCAATATGAGCTGTAAGTCCTAACTCCTCATCATGTGGATATAACACCTTCATATATTGATGACTTTATATAGAGTATTCTCTATCTCTTGAAATATATAAAGAGCAGATTAAACAAGGAAGCAGAGATAGGGGACAGTAGATGCCATGACATGTAATGGTGAGGGAGTATCATCAAAAAGTAGAAGCACAAACAAAAACTAAACAAGAACTTTCCCCTGGAGCCAACAGAAAGAAAGCCTGGCCATATGTCAGCACCCTGTAAGTGGATTGGGACCCTCCGAATCTCCTCAACTGTGAGCAAGTAATTGTGTGTCTGTCACTCACTTTTGGCATGTCATAAGAGCATTAAATAAATAATCTGTTATTATTTTGTCTTTTCCTTACAGTCGAAATATGGGTATTGCAGCCCCAGGTATCATGTTTATTTTAAGCCAAGAAGATGAAAGTAAGAAAAGAGGAAAGAAGGTATATCGGCTGTATAAGTTCCTCCAAAAAGCAAATCACCACCAGTGCGATCACGAGGTGTCAAAGGGATGAGGTATCAGGTATCAAAGAACAAAAAAATCAAATCATCGTGAATGAGGAGGGGAGTGTGGAGTGTGGACCCAAAGCCTATCTGAAGGCAACTGGACATCCCCTTACGGAAGGGTTTCAGGGAGGAGAAGAGACAGGGTGCAGTGTAGCACCGATGAAACATACAACTTTCCTCTAGTTCCTAAGTGCTTCCTCCCTCCCACTATCATGATCCCAATTCTACCTTACAAGTCTGGCTAGACCAGAGGATATACACTGGTACAGATAGAAGATGGAAACACAGGGAATCCAGGACAGATGATCCCTTCAGGACCAATGGTGAGAGTGGAGGGTGGAGGGAGGGTAGGGTAGAAAGGGGGAACCGATTACAAGGATCTACATATAACCTCTTCTCTGGGAGATGGACAACAGAAAAGTGGGTGAAGGGAGACGTAGGACAGTGTAAGATATGACAAAATAATAATTTATAAATTATCAAGGGTTCATGAGGGAGGGAGGAGCGGAGATGGAGGGGGAAAATGAGGAGCTGATGCCAGGGGCTATGGGGAGAGCAAATATTTTTAGAATGATGAGCGTAACGAATGTACAAATGTGCTTTACACAATTGATGTATGTATGGATCGTGATAACAGTTGTATGAGTTCCCAATAAAATGATTTTTTTAATCACAAAAGCCTTCAAGGACTGTCCCCGACTCCCTTCCAAGCAAACATTTTACAAAGTTCCAGAAACACGTTCCTAGGCTGCCCACAGCTGGACATGTAGCTGTGCGGAAGCACAAGGGAGAAAGCAGGTGTGAAATGCTTTGGGGTCATAGGATGAAAACTATCTGCTAAAATCAGTGATGGTCTTGCCTTTGTCTTTGTGTTTCTCCTTTGCACTCTCTCCCTGTGGCCCCTCCTGCATCCCAGTCTCCTCTGGAAGGAGATAGACTTGAGAAGATATGACAAAATAATAATTTATAAATTATCAAGGGCTCATGAGGGAGGGGGAGGTAAATGAGGGCCTGTTGCCAGCGGCTTAAGTGGAGAGCACATGTTTTGAGAATGATGAGGGCAATGAATGTACAGATGTGCTTTACACAATTGATGTATGAATGGATTGTGGTAAGGGTTGTGTGAGCCCCTAATAGAATGATTATTAAAAAGTAATAACACGGGGCTTCATTTCCGGAAATAAGATGTTGCCTCATAAGAAGTTATCAATGTGCAACTGAGGAGAATGCATGAAAAGATCCACAGGAAGTTGTCTTCAGAAGAGAAGAGGGAGCTCCGTGGAAAGCGGAACGCGACTGCGGGATTCTCGCAAGCTGTGTCCAGCTGCAATAACGTCCCAAGCATTAGCCTTGGCTGGAGGGAGAATTGATCTTGCTGCCTTTGGGATGGTGTGCCACAGACAATAGATTGTCCCACAGCTCAGTGGTTCTCCACTTTCCTATGCGACTGCCGCGGCCCTTTCATGCACTTCCTCAGGTGGTGGTCACCCCAACCACAAGATTATTTTCGATGCTACCTCATAACTGTCATTTGCTACTGTTATGAATTTTCATGTAAATATATGATGTGTAGAATTTATTTTCATTGTTACAAATTGAGCATAATTAAAGCATAGTGATTAATCACAAAAACAAGGCCATTATATGTTGTGAAATATTTATTTCTAATGACAAATAAATGAAAATTTGTCTTGAAGCATGGTGTAGCATGGGCAGCAGTCTTAATGTAACAACAATAAACTACATTACTACATTTTGCACAAGTATATGTAAAAAGCAAAGTCAGTGGGAAGGTTAAAATAGCTTCTTTCGCCCCAGATCAGCATCTGCATGTGGGAGACCCGAGAGGAGCGGAGTCTCAGTTCCTAAAACCATATGTGTTTTCCGATGGTTTTAGGGGGCCCCTGTGAAGAAACGTCGACCCCCAGAAGGGTCGTGACCCACAGGTTGAGAACGACAGCTACAGCTCATTTAATTACAGATTATCATACGCCAGCTCTGGCAATGACTACAGAGTAAGCAACACTGCATTTGTGACATTTTCTGACTCAAAATGATACCTATTTCAATCATACTTAATCCATAAATCTGTAAAATGTTTTCTGGCTAAAAAAAAAAGCATATTCGCTATACCTTTGAATAGAATTTGCCATTTGATATTGCCCAGAAAAATACCAAAAATTCTCCCAAGGTGACAAAGTGTCTTGGTTACTCTCTTCTCTGCTCCTGTGGTCTGCTCTCAAGTGCTCTGAGATCGCTCATGCCACAGACGACCAGGCAGTCACTGCGCTAGTCACCTTCACTGGAGCTCGAGCTGTCACCCTCTGATGACTCACTGCTGTCTCCCTGTCTCCTGCGGTCACGGCTTCTGTTGGAGTGGGGTCTTCTGGGTTCCCAGGAGCCATTGCCTCCTGACGCAGCCTTTCCTCGAGCGGCATTGTTCCCCCAAGGGGCTGCTGCATGAAGCCTTCTTCCCCCATCATTGTGTGCGACTCGATTTTCCTCTCTAGCCGGGCCCTTGTAGGAACCGATTTCGTTACGACGATCGGAAGAGACACGCGGGCCTTGACTTTTCCTTTTACCAGGAAGTTTTTGTTCTTCGTTCGAGGTTACTTGGTTTCGATGAGAATGCCCCGCACCTTTTCGCGTGCCGCTTTTGCCATGTTTAGGAATTTCATTGTCATTTGTGCTTTGCGACATGTCCCTGCAGTTCTCCTTGCACTTCCCCTTTGAGGGGGCGCCGGGGTAAAGTAACTCCACTCCGCCTCCGTGAGCATTCCGACTGCCGGAGTCCACTCGGTGTCCCCCCTGTCCAGGGAGTCGCGGCAGGTCGGTTCGGCCCAGGATGTCATCGGCGCCCTCCTTCACCAGACGCACATCAGCGCCCCTGGACCCCGGGGCAGCGGGGTCCCCACTTCCAATGGCATTTCTACTGGCTCCCCCTTTCTCCGGGACCTCATTGTAAGGGGAGCCTCTTCTGTCAGGATGCGTCCTCTCAGATTCACCTCTCCCAATGTCCGGACCTTCTCCGTGACCAGGAATGTCCTCAAAAGGCTGGCCATCCCCGCTGAAAGGGCCGACATCCTTGTCCCCTCTCCGTCGGAGATGCAGGGAACCACTGCCTTCAAAATCCCGGGGCAGAGTTTTGAGTTTTGTCAGTTGCTGTAGAAAGTCAGTGCCGTCTCGGACGTGACGGGGGTTTTCCCCTTGGACTGGACGATTTGGGGCTTGGGCATCTCTTTGAAGAGTCTTTTCATATTTGGGGGAGGCTTCCGCATTGTGAACACCTCTGAGAATTGGGCGTGGAGCTTCCCCGCCTTTCTTCTCTTTGTCTTCTTCCCGTGGGAGTTCAAGGACAGCCCCTGGCCCCGGGGACCATGGCGCGCCCTTCCCTGGGTGAGCCTCACCCTCTGCTTCTCGGTCACGTTCACGGAGAGCATCTGCTACTGTCCCTGCCCTACTCTTTGGAGAGGATGCAGCACGAAGGGACACCGCGCGGTCACCGTCGACATCCTCTGTGTTATTTGTGCTGTGGTCTTCGTGTCCTGTCTGTCTGTTTGCAAAGAGGGTTTGAGATTTTCGGCTTTGATGGATTCCATTGGCTTCAAGAAGGGGCACATATTTCCTGCTCTCGGTGCTTTTTTCTGGAGGTGGCTCTTGCTTCTTTCTTTTTCCCAGATGGTGAATGGCAGTCCCGTCTTTGCTCCTTTCTTCCTGCTAAGAGTCCAAAACAGAAGTTATTTTATGTTACATTTAAAGCTTAACAATTCTTGTTAATATAATAAAAAGCAAGACCTGGGTATAATTAAAACCTATGAATTGTACACAGGTTTATTGGTAGAGAGTATCCTGGCAGGGACAAAGATTTCCTGGAGAAAGATGAGTGAGCTAGATAGACGGGTAAAATCCAGATAGGTGGAAGGGAACCATTTAAGAATATTTTAAGAGTAGATAGCTTAATTAAATGTTTGAAGAGAGGAAATATTTTCAAGATAATATAAGGATAATAAAAGCACCTGTCTGGGATAGAGAAATCCTTTAAAAGGGAATTGGAAATAAGTCTGTCAAGTTAGACTGGATATTGAGTTTGAAGGAGGGCATGATTAAAGAGTGTCTTCCTCAACTTGAAAATAGTGAGTTACTATTAGTTGCTCTCTTTTATTGCTTTTGTTCAGCTCTTGTATGACATATATCTGCTTAGAGGAAGAATTTATTTCCATTGTTTCCCTACCCATTTGTAAAAAAAAAAAAAAAAAGGAGGCATACAAGTAGAGGCCACCTAGTCATTTTCTAGCATTCAAAAAGAGAAATCTTTGGCAATCCCAGTTGTTGTCCAAAAGTTATTCATAACTTCCTTTTAAGCCCTTTTGGCATAGAATAAGCCAGACCAGTAGTTCTGATCAACGGTTGTCAATTTTAACACGCATCACAACTGTCTGAAAGGCTTGACAAACTCTCTCAATTCCTAGAGCTGCTCATTTAATGGTCTGTGACCCTAGAGTTTGCATTTCAAACAAATTCCCACCTGATGGTGATGCTGCAGGTGTCTTAGAGTCTAATTTTTGACACATCGCAACCCCAGGGACACAGTAGACGTGCCCCATAGCCTTATTAAGTTTTAGTCTTTACAGAGATGAGTCCCTGGTTGAATTCTAACTGCTAACTTTTCAGGTAGTGAGCGCTCAGGTGCTGTGCCGCCAAGAATCCTTGGTGGTCTACCCCGCTGAAAACCACTGCTCTAGGCCATGATTTTAAAATAACTAGTGTACTGGGGTGGGGGGAAATGGGAGGAAAGGATGACCATGCATGAAGAAAGTTATATATGTATCTGAGTCTCTGAGTCTGCTCAGGAACTTTCTGAAGGGAGTCACAACAGAGGAGTGAGCAGATTCAACAAAAAGAAATGTCGATGGGCCACATATGCTAGGGCCACATGGAATCCACTCACAAAGTAAGCAAAGACCAGTTTCTATTGATCTGATGGCAACTCATAGGGAACCCATGTCCCCAGGGTTTGCTCAATGAACCAATGTGTGTCACCATCGGGTTGTGCTCCAAAGGCCTGTTCCATGGCCGAGATTTTGTGAGTCAGTCACTAGGCCGTTCTTCCAAGGCACCTCTGGGTGGACTCAGATTTCAAACCTTTTAGTAAATTACGCTAACCATTTGTTCTCCCTCAGGACTCTATCTGTAAGAAAACCTCCCCAATACCTATTGTCATGTAGTCAACTCCCATTTAGAGAGTAGAACTGCCCCCATGGGGTTTTCAAGCTTGTAAATCTATACAGAGCAGGCTGCCATGTTTTCCTCCCATGGAGGAGCTGGTGGATCTGAACTGCCAATCTTCTGGTCAACATCTGATCCTTTTAACAATGGCACCAACAAGATTAAGTTTAAATAATTCAACAGGTTGAGTTTAAGTTGATTTCTGCTTTCTTCTTCATTTGATGGGCAAGAGCTATTGAGGAAGAAAAGAAACTATCATACTTTCTCCTGACCCCAAGTTTTTAAGGCAAATTAAAGACTGAAACCCCTTTACTCTTTAAGCTAGTGAATAATAAGAAGTATGCAGTATTTATTGTGGGACCAGGACATAGAATAAACTGGACTGGGCGGTACAACCTGGTTATTTACTGAGCGGCAGAGTTGATGAGCCTGTAAGCGTATTGTAAGAGCCTGTAAGAGTCATTAGTGAAGGGGGACAGAGATGTTATGTCTACTTGGAACCGTCACACATATAGAGTATGTCTGAAACGTGTACAACTTGGTGAGCCAGGACACAGCATTAGGGCGTGTCTTGTAGAGAACAAAGAGTTAATAATGCAAGAGCCTCACTAAATCCAAAACAGGAATTCAGAGTGACAGGAATGGAAGGACAGTGATGGAGATGGTTACATTGTCCAGGAATGACATAGACGTATGTGGACCAGGCTTTGGTTAAAGGACAAAAATCACAAATGAAGGAAAAAAAGAAAAACCTCCAACCCCCCTTTGTTGGTTTGAAGGGGGCTTAGTAATGACAATGGACTGAAAGATGAACCTGCCAAAATGAGAAGGACAAGAGAATGACCTTCAACTTGGTCACGCCAATGAGGAAGGAAGAAAAAACCTGACTGAAAAAAACAACATCAAGTTAGAGATGGAAATTTGAGGCCTCTCAGGAATCGCCCAGGTAAGTTCTTTCAAAGCCTTAAATCACTTCCACAGTTTCTTGACCTATGGTCAATGAGCCCCTTGTTGAAAATACTGTTCTGTCGAATCTTCCCTTTTAAAATCTTTTCTTGTAACTAGCATTCCTATCTCTCAGTGACAACATTTATTTCCTCTGTCCTTTTCCAAGATTTGGAATGGTTTTGCTCTCTTCCAAATGCTCTGTATGTCTTCTCTTGTTCAGGTTGGCACTTGCCATTCACTACTGTTAAGATACTGTTGTCCCCCAACCATGTGAACCCTTTACCTGTGGGGCTCCAAATTGGCCCTGGGCACTTATGGGGGCACGAAGCATCTGATTAGCTCCCTCGCCTTGGCCATGATCTATAGTCATGCAGATGAGTGTTGTCTTGCATCTTGGGGTCACCACTTCAGGCTGCCAACTTCTGGTGAGCATGTGGATATTGTCTTTGATGTGTTGATTAAATTGGTGATCATGAATGGAAGCTCCCAGTAGATAGAAAAAGAACAACCAGCTGGAGGCTCATACTTATGGCACAAGTGTGTAGGAAAGATAGAAAAAAGGAGATAGGAAGAACCAGGATCTTGGGAAAGTTGGATACTTAACAATTCAGATCCTAAATAATAATCCCGGTGAAGTAACAGACAGGAGTTGCCAATGGGTCTCTCTTGACTCCTCAAGCAAATACTCATTGAAAAATAGTTGTGCTTTGGAAAGAATACCAGACTCACTGCCGTTGAGTCGGTTTGACACACTGCGGCCCTGAAGAAAAACACTGCCCGTTTGAATCCCCAAGACTCCCAGAACCACTGTCTTGCCCAATTTGTAACCACCCACACCCCCAGGACCCTTGGAAAGAACCACGAGTTTCTTTCTTGCTCAATTCTCTCACTGTGTGATATATGGTCTTGGTGGCCTTATTTGATTTCACCGAGTCTGTTTTTTTAGCTGTAAAATAAATGAAGAAGGAACCTACCATGGAGAGTTTTAAAAATTCATTTGGTCAAATGACAAATGTAAGTCTTCTACCACAGTATCTTTCACAAAATACCAACCCAAGCAACAAATCCACAGCCAGCATGTCGATTCTGACTCACAGTGACCATATGTTGGGTTTCCCAGACTGGAAATCCAACCAGAGCAGAAAGCCTCAGCTTTCTCCCAAGGAGCAGCAACTGGTGTGTTGCAACTCCTGACCTTGCAATGAGAAGTCCGATACCTAACCCACCGCCCCACCAAGGACCCTGATCATGTACTGTGTACATGCAAATGACAGATCAATTGCCCTCAGATCAACTCATTTGTAGTGGCCTGTGGGTCAGAGTAGAATTCTGCTATATAAGATTTTCAGTGGCTGCCTTTTCTAAAATAGTTTGCCGGACTCTTCTTTTCTGCGATGACTCTAGATAAGATTGAATCTCCAACCTTTTGCTTGGCAGCCAAGCATTTTAACTGTGTGCACTACCTAGTAACTCATATTAATGACCTCATGCCCTGCCATTGAGCTGATTCCAACTTATAGTGACGGAGTAACTGCTCCTGTGGGCTTCTGAGGTGACACATTTTTATGGGAGCAGAAAACCTCATCTTTCTCCAGAGAAGTGGCTAGTAGGAGTCACTGACTTGTGGTTAGCAGCCCCACAGATAACCCGTTATGACACCAAAGCCCCCTACCATATACATGGTAGTAACCATCCTTTCCCACAGAAGTGTAGAAAACCCTTTATTAAATGATAGTTTCTTTCCTAACAGAATGTTAACTCCTGTCTAATATAATGCTGACGCTTTTCCTTTCAGTACAGTACGCACAGCTCTTCTCCCTGTCTCTGTTATTCTCTAACCTTAGGTGATGCAGACAGTCTAAGCCTGGGTCCCTCTCCGACTGGATGACCCCCTCTGCTCATGAGTCCCGGAAGCTAGGGGCTTGGAAACGATGTTCTCTAAAGTGGATTTTGATTAGATTTTCTGTCTTTTCTTTGTGCCCCAAGGTAAGAATCCTGTTCCATTTGGATGGCACCTGCTTTTGTACTCACTCGCTGCACCAAGTTGATTCTGACTCATGATGACCGTATAGGACAGAGAAGAACTCCCCCGCTGAGGTCCCCAGACAGTAACTGGTTATGAACATAGAACTCCCTGTCTTTCTCCCAAGTAGCAGCTGCTAGGTTTGAACTGCTAATCTTGCAGTTAGCAACCCAACACATAACCACTACCTCGCCCCCCCCCCCCGCCCGCCACCAGTTCCTTACACACATACCATATTAACTGTTGGGAGCAGCGGGAAATTGCTGAATTAATTTACACTTCAAGCTCAAGTTAAAATGATTTATGAAAATGCCCTCTCCTTTTGTCAAGTTGACAAATATGCAGCCTGCGAAAGTGCTAACGTATAGGATATTAAAATGTAATTTGAGATGATTTATTTGTGGGAGTTATGATATAATGATTCACTATTCTTTTATATTGGTTGGTATCTGAAAAGAGGTAAGATTTTGCTAATAGAAAACAAAATTCTAGAAAGAAAACTTATTGTAAGTTACTTCATAGTGTTATATATTTTAAAAGTTTGACTTCTACTTAAACTCATTGAATCTTGGAATGCTTTATTTCAATGCTCTATTGCTCATGCATCCTTTTGGAGTAAAACTGGTACTTTAGAAAAAATAAAGAAATTAAAGTAATTCTTTCTTAGTTTTTTAAGAATAATTTCCTTCTTCTCTCTGCCTTAAAGTGGGATGTTTTATTTGATTTCCCCCCTCCCCCCCGCTTCTACTGATCTCCAACTGTCAACGGAAAGTTGTCACTTTGAACTCACCGGTCCATCCATGGGAGAAAGTCCTTCAACTTGCTGCCGTAGAGACGTCAGCCTAGGAAAGCCTCCAGGGCAGTGCTTGTCAGTCTTATCAGGTCACTCTGATTGGAATGGACTTGAGAGCACACAAAGCAATAATAATATGGCTTAATGGAGTGTGGAAACTCCACAAGGAGATTGGTTGTTGTTAGGGGCCATCGGGTCAGTTCCAGTCCATAGCAAGTGGTCAGCTGCACACCACCCAGTCCTGCATCATCCTCACAAGTGCTCCCATGCTGGAGCCCACTGTTGCAGCCGTGGTGTCAGTCCATCTGCATGAGGATCTTCCTCTTTTCACTGCCCCTCCACTTCACCAAGGATGGTACCCTTCTCCAGGAAGTAGTGTCTCCTGACAACATGTCCAAGGTATGTAGGATGAAGTCTCATCATCCTTGCCTCTAAGGAGGACTCTGACCATATTTCTTACAAGACAGATTTGTTTGTTCTTTCAGTCATCGATGGTACTTTCAGTAGGCATCTCCACCCCCACACTCCAAAGGCATCAGTTCTTCAGTCTTCTTTACTCAGTATTCAACTTCCACATGCAAATGAAGCCATGGAAACTCGTGTGGTGTGGGGCAGACACATGAGTCCTCAAAGTAACATCTTTGCTTTGCAGAACTCTAAAGAGGTCTTGTGCAGCATATTTACCCAAAGCAATTCATCTTTTGATCTCTTGACCACTGCTTACATGAACACTGATTGTGGATCCAAGCAAAATAAAGCACTTGACAGCTTCAACCTGTTTTCCGTTTATCCTGAAGTTGCTTATTAGTTCAGTTCTGAGGGATTTGGTCTGCTTTCCACATAATTGTAATCCACACTGAAGGCCGCAATCATTGGTCCTTGTCAGCAAGTGCTTCAAGTCCTCCTCACTTTCAGCGAGCAAGGTACCTTCTCTGCATATCACACATTGTTAATAAGCTTTATTCCAATCCTGAGGACACCTTATTCTTGATATATACCAGCTTTTCTGATTATTTGTGCAGCTTACAAAGTGAATAAGTATAATGAGAGGAGACAACCCTGTTACACACTTTTCCTCATGTTACACCATGCACCAATCCCTTGTTCCATGCTCACAACTGCTTCTAAATCCGTGTGCAAGTTGTGCAAGAGCACAATGAAGTGTTCTGGAAGTTCCCTTCTTCTCAAGTGTCCCCACAGTGTGTGGTGGTCCGCACAATAGAATGTCCTGGCACAGCAATAAAGTGCAAGTCAATAGCCTTCGGGTATGCTCTGCTTCGGGCCAAGATCGATTGGACATCTGATACCTTCTTCCGAATCAGACCTGACAGCTCTCTCAAACTGTATGACTGAAACCATTGCTACCTCATAACTGTCATTTGCTAGAGTTATGAATTGTCATGTAAATATATGCATATATATTTATATATGAGGTTGGGGAAATAGATCTATGTGCATATATTTATAGGTTTAGTATTAAGGTAACAGAAGGACGTTGGCTTTTCACTCAAGTACTCCCTCAATGCAAGAACTTTCTTCTCTTAAATTGACATTCTATGATGCTCACCTTCCTGACAACCGCTGAAGACAAAGCAGGTGAATAAGCAAATGTGGTGAAGAAAGCTGATGGTGCTAGGCTATCAAAAGATGTAGAATCTGGGTCTTAAAAGCTTGAAGGTAAACAAGTGGCCATCTAGCTCAGAAGCAACAAAGCCCACATGGAAGAAGCACACCAACCTGTGTGATCACAAGGTACCGAAGGGATCAGTTATCAGGCATCAGAGAACAAAAATATCCTATCATTGTGTGCTCACCTCCATGATACGATCGCTGAAGACAAATGGGTGCATAAGCAAATGTGTCTAAAAAGGCTTATAGTGCCCAGCTATCAAAAGATATAGTGTCTGGGGGTCTTAAAGTCTTGAAGGTAAACAAGCAGCCATCTAGCTCAGAAGCAACAAAGCCCACATGGAAGAAACACACCAGCCTGTGTGATCACAAGGTGTCAAAGGCATCAGGTATCAGGCATCATCAGAACAAAAACTCTTACCATAGTGAATGAGGAGGGGGGGGGCGTGCAAAGTGGCGACCCAAAGCCCATTTGTAGGCTACTGGACATTCCCTTGCAGAAGGGTCTCGGGGAGGAGATGAGTCAGTTAGGATGCAATGCAGCAATGATGAAAAATACAACTTTCCTCTAGTTCCTAAATGTTTCTCCCCAACCCCCATCATGATCCCAATTCTACCTTGCAAGTCTGGCTAGACCAGAGGATGTACACTGGTACAGGGCAAGATATGACAATATAATAATTTATAAATTACCAAGTGTTCATGAGGAAGAGGGGAGAGGTGAGGGAGAAGAAAAAATTAAGACCCGATGCCAGGGGCTTACGTGGAGAGTAAAGGTTTTGAGAATGACGAGGTCAATGAATGTACAAATGTGCTTTGCAGAACTGATGTATGTACGGATTGTGATGAGTTGTATGAGCCCCTAATGAAACAATTTAAAAAAAAAATAAAAATTAAAGAACCAGGAATCAAAAAAAAAAGAGAGAGAAAGATGAAACAACTTTTAAACTGTAGTATGTAATGGTCAGTTATTTTTATATTTGGACAAATATATTAAAGTCTTTCCCGTTTGGTTGACTATAAAACCAAAACCCCAAACAAACCAAACCCATCGCCATCAATTCAATTCCAATGCAATCCCTTGAGAGGATTAGCAGGCTACTTTGTAGCCCAGGATGCCCTGAGGGCTGCCTTTCATTTCTGTGTGCCAGTTAGGAGCCCTGGTGGAGTAGTGGGCTGTGTGTTTACTGTTAACAACAAGGTCAGTCGTTTGAAACCACCAGCTGATCAGGGAAAGAAAAATGAATTTCCTAGTCCCGGAAAGATTACAGTTTCTGAAACTCACAGGGGCCGTTCTACTCTGTCCTATGGAGTTTCTATTACCAGAATCAACTAGATGGTAGTGAGATGTACCAGAGACAGACTGCTGCTCCCTCGTCTGTTTTCTATTTCCCCACCTCGGCTCTGGCTTGACTTGGCTATGGAATAGCCATCCCAGCACTCCTAGCTCCTCAAACCCCAGCTATGCCCCAAGCATTTTCATCAGGTACCTTCCCCTCAACACCAGGCTAGAAAGTAATCTCTGGTTACTGTAAGCCCCTAAAATGATCTTTTTTCATGTTGTTGTTGTTTTGTTTTTGTACCACTCGAACGCATTTTATATACTTTGTGTTATAATCATTTTTGTAAATATCTTATTTTTCCCAATAATGCTATTTCGTTCATTTGATCTGCCTTGGTACCTTGCAGAACAAGAGGAGCTAGACATATTGTGGGTGGTTGGGGGTGGAGGGGTAGGTAGGGATGGCTTGAAAAATTGTGGGGAAAAAATCCAAATAAAAGATACTGGGAATTTCCTACAAGCTTCCTGAAGTCCCCTCACCGATCTGCTAAGGCGTGTACGTCTTAACGTTGTGTAATTAGATGTAGCCCTGTAAAGACTACCAAATAGGAGAAAAAGCACTAGGAGCAGAAATTGCTGCCTCCATGGGAGACAAAGCCCGATTTGGTCAAGCAAATGGTCTCTTTGCTGGTGGCATTCTAAGTGGCGTTCCAGCTATTTGGCCAATAAATGTGCAAGAAGGGACCCGCGTGGAAAGGATTACTGTCACCCAGTGACAAGGGCCTTCCTCTTTTTTTTTTTTTAAACGTTTTATTAGGGGCTCATACAACTCTTATCACAGTCCATACATATACATACATCAATTGTATAAAGCACATCTGTACATTCTTTGCCCTAATCATTTTCTTTTCTTTCTTTCTTTTCCCTTTTTACATTTTATTAGGGACTCATACAACTCTTATCACAATCCATACATATACATACATCAATTGTATAAAGCACATCCATACATTCCCCGCCCCAATCATTCTCAAAGCATTTGCTCTCCTCTTAAGCCCTTTGCATCAAGTCCTCTTTTTTTCCCCCTCCCTCCCCGCTCCCCCCTCCCTCATGTGCCCTTTGTAATTTATACATCATTATTTTGTCATATCTTGCTCTATCCGGAGTCTCCCTCCCCCCCACCCCTTCTCTGTCGTCCCTCTCCCAGGGAGGAGATCACAAGTGGATCCCTGTAATCAGTTCCCCCTTTCCAACCCACTCACCCTAAGCTCTCCCAGCATCGCCCCTCTTGCTCTGCGGAGCCATCCCGGGTCACCTATCAGAGGCATGAAAGCATTTCACCCTCTGGGTCAAAGTGCTCTCTCCTCTAGGCTTTCCCTGGATGAGTGTTTGGAAGTGCATGCGCAGAAAGACTTCCCATAAAAGAGCAAGCGTAACCCAGAGCAGTGACAGGGCAACCAGGGGTAACCTGGTGGCACACCTGCAGCAGCAGGACCAGGGCTGGGGGGGGGGGGGCAGGAACCCTCTGGAACACTGAGGGCTGTAGAGCAGGCCGGAGGAAGTGGGGAGCTGGAGGAAAAGGGGATGAAGACACTAGGGGAGCCCCTATGGCAAGCAAAAGTAAATGCTGTCTCCTCCACCATCTCCCCCCGCCCCCCACTCCCCCCTTCTCCCCCCTCCCCCCCGGAAAAGTGGAACCTTTGGCTTCTGATGCGAATCAACACTCCTGAGAGCCTCAGCTTACCTTTAGGTCAGTTTGAGTTTTCCTTCCAGGGGATCTGTCCACACACTTTAAAACGTAATACCCATGTTTCTCATGGTGGCCTTTGTACGTTAGCTACAAAAACATAACATGTATTAAAATGGGTTTTCTGCATTTCTTTTGGACTGCACAAGATACATAAAACGGCCAAGCTTCATGCTGCTTGGAACTAATGGCGGTACTGCTTACAGCCACAGGAGGGCGGATGTTAGCTAGCTCCAAAGATGGCCTCTCCCTGTCCTCCTCTCCTTTTCTGCCTGTTGCGCAACTGCGGACTGGAAGCAACCCAGGCGTGCCAGAGTTCAACTGTGCCCCCGAGGTTTGTCAATGGCTAGGATCTTTCCGAAGTAGACTACCAGGCCTTTCTTCCACGGTGCCTCTGGGTGGACACAGACCGGCATCCTTTTAGTTAGCAGTCCAGCATGTAAACCATTGGTACTACCCAGGACTCCTCTCTCTTTTCTCAAAAACGAAACAAAACAAAACAGACTCTCTGCCAGAGTCCATGCTGAATCATAGCAACCCACAGGACCGGACAGGAGAGAACTGCCCTGTGGCTTTCTCCCACGACGCGCCCGGTGGCTTCAAACGGACGGCCTTTAGGATCGCAGCTCGACACATAATCATTACCCTACCAGGGCCCCTTATGAAGGCATACATCTCTCAACTGCATCTCTTAAGGGTGACTGTCACCTGCTTTCCTTCCCAGGGTACATGGTTCTCCTGCCAATTTCGGTGGATATGAAGTGAACTGCAGGGTTTTCAGAGTAGGGGCGGGGTGTAGAAGAAGTGGGTGTGCATGTCTGCTGCCAAAGGGGGAAACCTGATAGCACGAATATGGAAATTTAGCTATTTTTTATCGTTGTAATTTTTAGCTGAGACAGAGAACACAAGATTGTTAGTTCTTAAAACCAACTTTTCCGAGATTGCCAGGAGAGATGGGGGAGGCACTAGTAAGCTGCAATCTGTGACAATGGAAAGCCCAGGATATTTGTCTGCACTTTCTGGCGGCCTCAGAAAACAAACCCCACGCTAACAGGACTCCCATGAAGACCCCCAGCCATGTTCTCTTTCCGCTCCCCCATTCGTCCGTTCATTCCCGCGTGCACATGTGGGAACATAGGGGTTGCTGGTGATGATGTTCCAGAATTCTTGCGCACTGAAAATTGTATAGCAAACCATGGTTTCCCTCGAAGGAGGCGATCAAATGGAAGAGTCACAAAATTCAGAATTTTTCCAACTTTTTGGCCATGCCTTCTGTGAAATACCCAATGAACTAGGAATTGCAAATATTGTGCTGCATTTTGCTCTAAACTTAATTGAGTGACGATTGCACACTCTTCTGATTTACGACTGAATTATTGAATTGTATGATCCCAATCTCACCGCTATCGAGTTGATGCCAACTCGTCAACATTATAGGGCCGGGTAGAACTGTCTCTGTGAGGTTCCAAGACTGTAAATCTTCAAGGGAGTAAAAAACCCCAGCTTCCTCCCACAGGGCAGCTGGTCATTTCGAACTGCTGGCGTGGGGTTAGCAGGTCACCGTAGCTGGTGGTAACCACTATGCTACCAGAGCTCCTCCAGTTATATGATACATGAATTCTCTGACAACAAAAACTTTAAAAAATAACGTCTTAACTATAACTTTGCAGTTCCACTTTAAATACCTCGGGATATGTTAGGAGTTAGATCTTTCTCATATTGACTTTCTTTTTTCCTTCCAGAGCTGAAATAGAGTTATTTGTGAAGAATCATTCTGTTTACCTTCTCTTCTTCCACACAGCCTTGCTTAGTTTTCTCAGACTGTGGTTGAAAGGTCTGAAAGAAAACAAGAAATAAAACTTCACCAATTGGAACATGGACTCCTTCATTTCTTCAGACAACCATGGTGTCATTTATTTTTGTGTCTAGGTGGCATTATTATTAAATGTGAAAACCATCCTGTCCAGAAGAAACGGGGTACATGCATCACAGTAGTGTCTCTTTCAGGATGACACGAGAGAGGGCGCCAGCTTCTCTCCCCTTCCCTTCAACCCATTGCTGTGCCCTGGATACCACGCTTGTCACAGCCCTATAGGACAGAGTAGAATTCCCAAGGTGGACATCTTTCTGAACACAGAAGGCTACATCTTCTCCAATTGAGCTGCTGGGGAAAACTACTCTACATGACTCTTTGGTAATGGCAGGGAGGAGTTGGGGAGGCTGTAAGATTTGGGGATGGGAGGGGAAAATACACTCTGGATCATCGAGCTCTGATGTTGTTGGCATTCACCGAAAAAGAAGGTACCACAGGCAGCTTGAGGGGCCGTTGATCACTATGCAGGAAGTAAAATCCGAGTTCAGTGATAGCTGTCAGTCACGGTGGAGTTGCCTCTGACCCATGGTGGTCTCGTATGCTCTCAGTGATCTGTTGCTCAGTCTGTGACAGCCCCATCCTTGTTGGCAAGCTTGCGTCCATAATTTCATCCGCTGTGTAGTGTCTTCTAAGCTTGGGGGCTCATCTTTGTAGCACTGGACCAGACAATATTGTGTTATAACCCGAGGGTCTCATTGGCTGATTGTTGGAAGCAGATCTTAAGCATTTCTTCCTAAACTGTTTCAGTCCGGGAGCTCCACAGATACCTGTCCACCATGAGTGGTCTTGGTGTTCTTTGGAAAACTGGTGGCCTGCTTGCCAGTATTACTGCAACATGCACACCGCCTCAGTATGACAAAGTGACAGCTGGAGGGCAGGCTGATTATATAAATCTAGTAATTGCTGTATTGAATTAGGTGATGATGCTCAATGACCCAGTAAGTATAAAACCATGGTCCTGCATATCAGGGGCAGAACTGCACCTGGAGATTGGACTTGATTGTTTTCACGTAGCTGGTCCAATTTTCCTTCAAGCTGGAGAAAAATGCAGATGGAAAGCTAACTTGGATAGATGCTTTCTCTTTGTTTGATATACAATGTTAACTTTTTATTGAGTGTGCTTGGGGATGAGGTGTAGCTATCAGGTAGAAATAGGCCCCAGACTACAATAGCAATGAAATAAAACCGGGAAGCTTTTCCAACCTGGAGACTTAAGCTTGGGTCTACTTGGAGAGATAGAGAAGGCTTAGGTGCATGATTGCTCTAGAAGGGCGAGAGACAACATCTTGATTTGGTCTCAGGTCTTTTATTTCTCTATTTCATTTTTAACCTCTTCGCTATCTCAGATGAGCCAAGGGGAGCGACTGGTTACAAATGGATCGGGCTCGAACGCATTTGTTACTGCGATAAAGCACTGATGCTGGGGGTGTAGTTATCTAAGAGAGGGAAGCTCTCCAGGGGAAGATTAAACAAGGAAGTAAACAGTATAAGCCTGCCTTATCGACCTACAGTCTTCTTCCTAAATAAACTTAAAAGTTCTGTACTTTGCTTATCCAGAGAGATTGCTTTTTACAGTTAAATATTAGTCATATCCTGCTTGTTCTGAGGGCCACTTCCTGTGTTTCTGCTCGCTCTGTACTGACTTTACAAGCGACATTCCCCACGTGCCTTTACCATCTGTCTAACTTAGGTCTGCGGTTGATTGGCGGATGGGAGCTCAATGGCGGCCAGAGGAGAAAGGCAAATCCTCCTTTCTTCTCTTTGAAGCCACACCCCTCATAATTGGATGCACCTCCTCTGTGGTTTTTCCAGCGGCGGCTCCCTATCCAGAGCACCCACTTCTCTCCTTGGTCTGCCAGCCCTAAGGGTGGTAGTCATTCCCTGTCACGAGTCTTTGAGTTGCCTCAAACCCTAGCTTTGTCCTCTGTCCTACACACAGTCTCTAAATCGCTGATCTCCCCACATCTTTATACTGCCATGGCTCTGTTCTCCTAACTGGAGTGATACTGGTAAGAGTATATTAAAAATAGAAACTCAAAATTCAATCAAAGTACCTCCCAAGACCCTCTCACTAGCGAGACTTGTTTGCCAACGCCGCTTAGGTCTGTGTCACCCTCTCCAGTTTCTGAGTGCACATCCTCATTTGAGTCCCTTAACGCACCCTCTGGGAGGGGCAGGAGAAGAAAGCAAGCAAAACTAGTGGTAGGAATAAAAGTAGAGAAGACACTTAGCCTAAATTTTCAGTTGTGTCGTTCCAGGATTAAAATGGTAAATTATTAAAGTGGCCTGATATGTGAAGAAACAAAAGCCGATTTAGTAATAGAAGGCAATGTCCCTGTAGTGTATATTACATACCTCGAGCTATGGTTTATCATTTCTTTCTGTATTGCATTTCTTACTTATGCTAAAAGGTCTTGCACATATAAATCAGACCACTGGATATATACTTTTAAGTACGGAATCAATTAAAGTATTTCAAAAATGGGCACACAGGAATATGAAAACTTTAGGAGGAAATGGGTGGATATGAAGAAAGAAACAGTCATGGGATCAGGTGTTTTCCTATAGACCACACATGAGAGGCCCTTCAAAAAGTTTCATGGAAAAGCTCCACCACCCTTTTAATTCCATTCCGCTTTCAAGTCCCATTGTGTGTGTAACATTTATATATGTATTAAAATATACTTAATGATATATATTACAGAATATCTAAATACCATACTGTAGTTAGCTCATAAATGATTGCATCTTAAAATAAAATCCTTTTGAGCAAATCATCAATTGATTGCATGGCTCAGTAATAAGCTTTTATTTTATCCTATGCTGAATTGCTTTCATTTTGGGTTATAACTCCCAGACATATATAAGTGACTCATTATTTGCTCATTTCTAATGCCACCAATCATTATTAAGGAATTTAGACCCCTGGTGTCTGAAACACAGTACCAGCCATTTGCAGTTCCAAATGTTGCCTCAGTGTCTTTGCTTGGCCTCTTTAATTTGAAATATTCTTCTCTCCTTTCTCCCCACAGCTCGTGCTTGAACGTGAGTCTGTAATTGAGATGGCATTGTCTCCCTCTGGGGAGGATTGCTGACACCCTCTTTGGACCAGCGGTCAAGGGCTCGATGTTGACAGAACACATTTACTGGAACATGGTCAGAGAACACCGCTCCAGCTGCTCCTTTGGGAAATGATGCTCAAAATAAACCCATCTGGGCTAGTTGTACTGGGCGGACTCAGCCCCATCTGCCTTTCCTCCAGCCTGCCTCAGCTTTTCTCAGCTGCCTTTGGCCTGGCAGTTGGATGTTGGAAGCAGAGGAGCCCTCGCTGGAATGTGAGAGCATCCGGAGACATCTTCCCCCACTTCTGCTGGCCTCATCCTGGTCAGCCTGGCTACCTAACTGGTCACCCACCCGCTCAGGACCTATATTTAAGAACTTCTTCAAAGACAGGTGCCTTGCACGGTTTGTCAACTGAAAGGGTTACTTTGAGAAGTTAGGAAGCTTCTCAGACACTATCTAATTAGCCCCATGTCTGCATTGCAGAAAATATGTGTAATGCTCAGCATTTTCACAAGATAATTTTGTCACATCCTGAGTACTCTTCTGGATGAGTCAGAGAGGAAGAAAGACTCAAGAGGATAGAAGTTTTATTTAGGTTACACTTAGGAAACATTCTTCTCATTTTAGATTTGTTGATGACGGAAAAATCATTAACAAGATCCTGCAGTATTGGAATGTTGCACGAATTACAGAAAACATCTCTGTTCTATGTCTTGCCATGCATTTATGAAATCTAGTCATTTAGCCTTTATTCAATTCAACTCCATATATATATATTCTCTTGATATGTTACAACACAAGCTCCTGAATATTAGTCATTGGTGTCAGTATATTTGAAACCCTTGTCCTCTGGTTTTCTCAATGATATCTGATCTTAGGTTGCTTCAAAGGTACTGTAGCAATATCTCTTAATTCAGCAAATGGTCATTAAAAACCTCTTTTGTGGATGGCCTTAGGGTTAAGTGTGGAGTGCTTTCTATTTACTTGGTCTTTGGTTTTCAACTAGGTAAAAATGCTTCTAACTTAACATTAGTTAAAAGAAAGTGAGACAGGAGGTTAGATGATGCTTAAATGAATTTATAAATGCTTACTGGTGCTGCCCAGGCCAGACTGAAAAGGAACATTCCCAAACAGATGAGCTGCATCTTTTGAGAATCTCTGGAAAAGAGACAATAATAGTTTACCCTAAAGCAATATCAATTATAAACAGCAGAAATAAAGCACAAAAGTATAATAAACATCTTTCCCACTAGTAGTTCATTTCCTTTTTTAAATAAAAAACCTATGCATAATTTATGTTTATTTAAACCCAAAGGCAGCTCCTGTGATCTAAGAGCTTTCACAGATTTAGCTATCTCCATGTGGAATAAAAAAGAGTTCAATGTCATTAAAACAATGACATCAGTGGGTCATTGCTGTTTCTAACTTTCTCTACTTCTCTTCAGAAAGTGTTGTTTAATTATTTGTATAATACATAATGTCATTAAAGAATCACAATAGACTCTTAAAACAAATCTGTCTGGGTAGCAGACAACACTCTGAGGAAGGAAATTTTGTCAGCTCCAGGCTGGTAGGCCAGCGCATGTCATCAGATTTATTAATATATGAATCATTAGTTATTCATGGACTGCAAGGTAAAGTGATTATGCAATCTTATAATAATAGCTAACATTCATTGAATACTTAAATAAGCTAGGTATGTTTTTTTGAATGCATGCATATTCCGTTATTTCAATCTCACAACAATCCTATGAGGTTTTATACAAAACTTATTTTTATACATTTGTAAATAAGCACAGAAGGTTGGATAACTTCCTCTTTATCTCATTGATATTAAGCAGCCAAACCAGGATTAGGCAATAGAGCTATGGAGTCAGTGTTCTTGATCAAGAACTGGCACTATCATGACTAAGTTTCCAATCTTTTATTTTATTACAGAGAAATCTATTGGTAGTTGATTTAAAAGTAAATAATATTTTATCACTTATAACTCAACAAAATAATGTTGGCGGCACATTTGCTTTTGCATAAAGGTGCATGTCTATTCTTGGTAAATTCACAAGTAGGTTGTAGGGCTCTCTTAAGGTAAATAGCCATTGTATTGAGGGAAAAAAAGAAAGTCAATGTAGTCTTGGCTAATTTTGGTGTTGATCAAGTATTCCACTAACTGCCACACAAATATAACTACTGAAAAAATTTTAAAATTATGCCACTTTTGTAGATGACTTAGGAAAGAGACAACTTTTCCTGGAAAAAAATATCCTAAGCATTATTATAGTGTCTTTAAACATTATAAGATGAAAAAGACCTATTTAGGGAAACAAATACAATTTTCTAATATTCTAAAGCTTTTAAATAGTCTTTTGAATATTCTAAAATCATTGATTATTTTCATATTAGAATAATCTAAAGGGCATATTTAATAATTCTAGCTATAATTCAACCTTCCAAGGATTTTATAAACCAGGACAGATGAGATTTCAAAGTATGGCTGTGATCAAATCCTTTATCTTCTAGTTAGTATGCATAAGGATAGAGTAAAATCAGAGAACGTGAGCTTGAGAGCTTGACAGTGCTGATGTCAAAGAAAAGGAAAGTTGTTACCAAATTATCAGCTTCAAATGATGATCTCTATAGCTTCATCACATACTTCCCAGGCTCATAAAACACAGCCTTCAGTAGGACACAGTTTGCTCACGGTAGAACATCTTAATTGTATTTGTTAAAAAAAAGAATGCTAGTATCTCTAGCAAATAGCAAGCATCTTGGCAAAGTAAAAGATGTTATAAAGATAGTTACTTTCAAGAGCATTGAAAGAGTCATATTACCTGGGCTCGTTGACCTTCAGACTACCTGAATTCTTCTTCAGCAGTAAGCGTCTTAGGGTATTTTTCAGAAATTTAAAGTTTGTTAGAGTTCCCCATGGCCAATCAGCATCAGCTCTGAGCATCAGCCAACAATTTGTTACCAGAAGGCACAGATAACCATAGGGAGCCAAGTCATTTTAATCTAAAAATGTTTTGTGGTAGAAAGCTGCTATCAAATGTTCCAGCAAGTGGGATAAACAGAAAATATAAATACCTCTGCTCGCACACCGTGTTGTCAGATAATAGAATTCCAGAACTATTAATCAGGTCTGACTGAATATACTAATACATTTATGAATAGAAGCCATTTCACAATGTAGAAAGTTTATAATTTTCTCTGAATGAAATTCAGCAACGTTTTGCAAAGATGAATTGCGTGCCTACTGTGTGACAGGCACTGGAAAGCAACAGTGAACAAAATAGAAAGGGAAAGACAAGCAGATTCCTGTCTTCTTAATTTAAAAGCCAGTGGGGTAGCCAGACAAAAGCAAGATAAACAGTAAAAAACAAGTGTTAGATAATGATAGGTGCTAAGAAGAAAAGGTATTTCAAGGAAGGGAACAAGACTCTTGGTGGCATAGGGACACTGGAAGGGAAGTTCAGGTACAGTGTCCACGATGACTGCTGAATAAAGACCTGAAACCACATGGATGATGACGGAAAGAGCACCATAGGCAAAGGGAGGGGAGCAGAGCCCCTGAGACACTGGCTGCTGGTTGTCAAAGGACAGGGAGGAGCACAGAATAAAGGGGGGAGTAATAGGAAATGAGCCCAGAAAGGTACTAGATGGCATTAGTTAAGCTCCTCGAGGTCTCAGCAAGGTCCCCGGGTGGCGTGAATGGTTTGCAGGGGACTGCTCATCAGGAAGGTAGTGGCCTGCACCCATCCAGCAGCACCAAAAATGGAAGATGTGGAGCTCTGCGGAGGGAACTCTATTCAAGTGCAATTCCAGGCACCTGCTTTGCAGAAGACTGTGGATGAGAGTGGAAGCCCAAAGTCCATGTGCAAGTTTGCCACGTCCATTCAGCCTCAGTGAACCACTCTGACCATAGACCAAGGACCCAATAGCCTTGTTATCAGACAGAGTGCACTGGAAAGTGGATCATTTCAGGCGTAGTTAGATTAGAATTTAACACTTTATCTTATTTGATATTCCTTTTGACTCATTTAAAATTTGTTCTAGTCTTTAATATTTTCTTCATTTTGATCAAGGGGTTTCTTGCTTTTATTTTGTTATTGGTGTTTTGCTTTAGTTTCATATATTTTTCTTTTTATGAAATCCAGGATAGGTAAATTTATAAAGACCGCAATTGCATTAGTAGTTCAGAGTGATGGCAGAGGAGGTGGGGGTACAGGGTAGAGCTGATAATAATGAGTACAAGAATGAAGAAAACCTACGTACAAATGTGCTTGACACAAGGGATGTATGGATTGTTAGAGCTGTAAGAGTCCCCAATAAAATGACTTCTTAACCTTAAAAAAATGAAGAAAATATTCTAAAATTGATTGTGGTGATGGCTGCACAACTATAATATGTTTAAACTGCTCGATTGCATGATATGTGAATTATATGTCAGTAAATCATTCAAAATTTAGAAATATTGTTTAAAGATTATAGGTAAGGAGCCCTTGTGTTACGTTGTGCTCATAACACACGAGACACCACATGTTGGAACTGAGTCAACTGAAAGCAGGCGTGGTTTCTTGGGTTGACTCTTAGTGGAAGGACTCTTGACAAGTTGGAACTGAGTCAACTGAAAGCGGGCGTGGTTTCTTGGGTTGACTCTTAGTGAAAGGACTCTTGACAAGTTGGAACTGAGTCAACTGAAAGCGGGCGTGGTTTCTTGGGTTGACTCTTAGTGGAAGGACTCTTGAAGATTTCGAGCACTGATGATCAGACGTGAATGCACGGGTCACAATCATATGTGGAAGACATTTTTACAAATCCTTGCATGCAAAAAGTTTAGTAAGTCAATGTTGTTAAAGGTCTAACTTATACTTTAACAAATCTATTCTGAACATGGCATTGAACATGGACAGAGAGGAAATGGACCAGTCCAGAAGCTTTTGCGCTAAGCAGAGAGAGAGATGGACGAGAATGGTGGCAGAGGAGATGATAAGACATAATCATGTTCAGAAGTAGCTGCATTCTGAATCTATTTTGAGTGTAAAGCCAATAAGACTTTTCTGGCAAATGAGATATGACAGCTAGAAGAAATTACGATGAAGGAGAACGCCAAAATTCTTCCCTGTGCACCTAAAAGAAGGGTCTTACCTTTTACTGACCTAAGGTAAATCACTCCTTCTGAAGCAGGATCTGAGGGGGAACTGTTAGGCATCTGGGTTGGACAGCAAGGCGCTTTGGTGGTGTCTTGGGCTGCTAATCTCCAGGTCGGCAATTTGAAACCACCAGCTGCTCCTTGACTACAATATGAGACTTTCTACTTCCGTACAGAGTTGCAGTCTCAGAAACCCATGGGGGCAGTTCCCCCCTGTCCTATAGGGTTGGGGTGGACTCAATGGCAGGGAGTTGAGTTGAGCTGTTGGTTTAGGCATGAGTTTCACGGTCATTTAAAACATTGACTTTCTCACCTACTATGAAACTTCCAATTGCATGTGACCTGATCAAGGGGTAGCACTTCTCCTTAATTTCCCAACAGCTCATAATAGATCCTGTCATGGAGTTGATTACATTATATTAGAGCATCTCATAGGGGAGACTCCAGCTGCCAGACTGAGAATCCTGACCCGGACAAATTGACACATACCCTAACTATTGCACGTCCTCAGTGTGATAGCATATTGAACAACCGTGTTGAAATTAACTTTTTAAAAGCAATTCCCTATTTACCACTTTGCTCTGTTTCCTTACCTTAATCATGATTGCAATAGTTGGGGAGATTGCACTGAGTGTAAAAATCTCTAATTTCTAGAAGAATTATATACTTTAGAATTATGTGTGAAAGTATAAAAAAGATTTTAAAGAATTATTTAATGCATGCGAAGTGTGAGAGCTACCTACAGTAACATAATTCTAACAGACGATCACTGTTAGATGAGATTTGAGGGCAAACTCCTAGTTCTTCCCACTCAGAAAATGGTAGATCAAGGAAGGCAAAAGGCAAACCAACCCAACCCAGCAAAAACAATTATTCTGATTGAGAAAAGTTGGACAATTTTGATCGAGAGAATAGTGTCTTGTTCAAACTGAATCCTATTTTTGTTTTATCTAAATGCTGCATATCATCTGACGCTTCCCAGGCCACCTCATGAGACTGCACACTCACACGTGGAGCAGAAAAATGGTCTCCAGGTTCCTGCCATTAGGACCTTCAGCTGGGAGATGTGGGCGACGGTACTGGTGGACTCCATTGACTGAATTAAGCCTACCTGGTCTAGTTTGGGCCAACCCAAGTGGAGAGCCCACCTAGGTGTACCGCCCACCTGGCTCAGGCTTGAATTGGCACATGCCCCTTCCCCTCATTGGCTTCCAACCTCCTGTAGGGGACCTTTAGGTATGGAGAGGGGCAAACCCCCTATTCTGCTACCTCGCAGCTTCTCCATCTGAAAATGGTGACGATAGCAATAAGCTAATCTTCTCTTGAATGGTACCTATGAGCCAAGCACAGTCCTAAGAGCAATGCATGAACTCATTTAATCCTTACAGCAATGTGATATAGTAGATACTATTACTATCATCTGGATGTTCGTGATAGGAGACACGACTTGCTCAGCATCACATGCAGAGCCAGAACTTAAAATCAGGTGATTGATCTCCAAAATGAGGTTTTGAAACTGCTATACCTTACTGCCTCATAAAGTCAGGATAAACATTACATTTTAAACATGTCTCTGAGAAGTTTATCCCAGTACTTGATATTAAAATTAAATGATAAATGAATAATAGCTACCCACCCCACCTCCCCTTCTCTGATATTTGGATGACATCCCTTTGGCTGTCTGCTTGATTTTACAATGAGTCTTCTTACCTGGTGTACATTGTAAGGAGGGACGCCATGGGATACTGAGAGGTGTCATAGAGGTGAAATTTAAGGGAATGCGATGGTATGGCCATCATAAATATCCAGGATAAGAATTTCAGCAAAATCCAAAGGACTAACAGTTTCTATGACAAAAGATTAAAAGACAAATAAAGAATGGAGGACAGCATTTAAGAGAGTTTAGTCAACTCATTAGGCTTAACTGAAGTATAAAGTGATCTAAGAAGGTAGTGAAATAAACAGTCAAGTGCCAGCGGGTTTAACCTGTCAGAAGCTCCGTTGCAGAAAAGACCCGGCAATCTATTCCCATAAAGACTCTTGTTGTTAAGTGCTATCCAGTCAGTTCTGACCCATAGTGACCCTACACACCAGAGAGTGGGACTCTGGCCAGTCCTATGCTGTCCTCTCAATTATTCTAATGTTTGAGCTCATCAGTGCAGTCACTTTGTCAATTCGTCTTGTTGAAGGTCTTGCTCTCTTTTGCTGCCCTGATCCTTTACCAAGCATGATGTCCTTCTGCAGGGACTGATCTCTCCTGACAAGATGTTCAAAGTGTGTGAGACAAAGGCTCACTATTCTTGTCTCCAAAAAGCATTCTGACCGTACTTCTTCCAAGACAGACGTTTGTTCTTTCAGCAGCCCGTGGTACCTTTAATATTCTTTGTCAGTACCATCCCTCAAATGCATTGGTTCTGAGGTCTTCCTTCTTCAGTGTCCAACTTTCACATGCATATGAGAACTCGGATGCATGCCCATAGAGATCAAACCCTAGAAAAGGTTATGGGGCACTTCTACTTTATTCTAAAGGGTCATTGTGAGTCAAAAGATGTGTCTTGACAACACATAACAAGTACCACTACACAGGTAGGGATAACACAAACCGTTCATTTTAAACTTTAACTTCTCTATCAAAGCATTGAGTAAGTCAGTAATGTCTAGAACAATTAGTAAATTTAACCTTTATCTCAGTCTTCAATATAAACTACTTGTACTTTTCATGATTCAGGTAAAGGAGTAGGAATCTTGTATACACTCACGAATTAGCTGGTGTTTTTTTTTCATAGCTATAATTTTATAAATAGTTTCAGATATTCTTCAAAAGTATTTTTTCTAGCGTTCTTCTTTCTTTCAAAAGAATTTTAGTGTAGTGTGAACATGAGATTGCCTTTCATTTAAGTGATGGGAATGGTCATTTCTAATCTAGAGAAACTTGGATTCTTCAAAGAGAAAAGTAATAGGAAAATAAAACAAAATGTTGACTTCATTATAGTCTTACTGGCAGTTGCTAAATATATATACTCTCCAAACTAACATGAACTCAAAGCTTTAAAAAAATTCATCTTAAGTCTTAAATTTAGAACCTGTAATTGACAAAAGTCAGGAAAAAAAAGGAGAAGAGTGTTCAGGGTGGACATTTACAGAGAAGAAACTTACTTTTAAAACAGTAAATGAAATGAATGAGAATTTGCTAAAGTTATTTGAATACAGAAGCTTTTCCTCTCGCCTTCTGAACACTTGTCCTTTGAATAGGTTTGAACTTTACATACTCAATGTAAGAATTTTAAATGCATTTGTGTACAAAAACGTTGCCATAATTTTACATAGTAATTGAGAACAAAATAAAAAGACTAGAGCCCTATATAAAGGTTATAAGTCTCTACATTTATCTAACTAAGTTGGGTGGTGTGAGTGGGCAAAAGCAACAGGAGAACAATAGAGAAAGGCAAGGAAAGAACACTTGACCTTTCTCTGGTTCCTGGTTCAAGAATGGACAACGCCACCAATTGGTCTTACACCTTGCTTGACTTTCTCAGATCAGGTTTATTTGTCAGAGATTTTAATATTAAAGTAACTCAGGAAACAGTTCATCTTGTGATTTTTTTTCCTTCACATATCCTACTCCTCACTTGAATTTAAGCAGTCATATAAAATGTTGGCTGAGTAGGAATCTGCACTCTCAGTTCCCTCTGTTAGACCCGCTGTTAGGATGTAATTATTTTGTTTCGTTTTTCCATTAATTTCTTGGATCTCCTTATCTACCCTCTCTATATTGTGCTCTGGACCCCATTACTTAGATATGTATTCATTTAAAAAATCTGTATGAAAGGTCTTCTTTGTCCTCAAGGATCTTGGTTTTGAACCAAGTCTTAATATTGTCATAGAACACATTTTTCTGTGCCATCTTGATATTGTTGCTGTTGTTATATGTCATTGAGCTAGTTCCAACCCATAGCAACCCTAAGCCCAATGGAAAGAAACACTGCACGGTCCTGTGCAAAACCTGAAATTGTTCATATGCCTATCGTTGCAGCCACAGTTGTCTATTTATCTTGCTGAGGGCCTTCTTCTCTTTCACTGCCCCTCCACTTTATCAAGCATGATGTCCTTCTCCAGGGACTGCTATATCCTGGCACTATGTTCAAAGTATGTAAGACAAATTCTTGCCATCCTTGCCTAGTGTCCTTTAAGCAGTTTATGGTACTTTCAATATTCTTCTCCAGCACAATAATTCAAATGCATCAATTCTTCTTTAGTCTTCCTTCTTCAAGGTACAACTTTCACATGCATACAAGGCTATGGAAAACATACCTTGGCTTGGGTCAGGTGCACTTTAGCCCTCAAAGTAACATCTTTAATTTTCAATAGTCAAATGAGGTCTTGTGCAACAGGTTGACCTAACACAATGCATCCTTTGGTCTTTTGACTGCTGCTTCCATGAGCAGTGATTGTGGATCCAAGCAAGACGAAATCCTTGATAGCATCAACTTTTTTTTCCCTAATTATCATGGCATTACCTATCGGTTCAGTTGGCAGGGATTTAGTCTTCTTTACATTGAGTTCTAATCCATACTGAAGGCTTTAATCTTTCATCTTCATCACCAAGTGCTTCAAGTCCTCCTCATTTTCAGCAAGCAAGGTTATTTAATCTGCATATCTCAGCTTGTTAATCAGCCTTCCTCCAATCCTGATGCCACATTCTTCCTCATACATTGCAGCTTCTCTGATTATTTTCTCAGCATACATATTGAGTATGATGAGAGGATACAACACTGATACACACCTCTCCTGATCTTAAATAGTTAGAAGTAAACTTACTGTGGTAGTTACATAATTTCGTGTTAATTTGATGATAAAAATGTGTAGGGATGGAATCTAGCCTGTCAATCAGGTTAGAGCCTGATAATGCCTCCTTATGGATGTGACCTTAAGGAGGGTCCTGTGAACGTTCTCTCTGTCTTTACCTTCCAGCTTGCTGACCCTGATGACTAGAAGGTGGAGGCAGAGGTGCATCCACTGCCATTGGATCCACAAGACGTTGCACTCCCAGTCTGTGATGCTCCTGCATTCTACATCACTGCATGTGGCACTGTGAATCTGAAGAGAGTCTCATGTATTAATACTGAATTTAGGGACTTGATCTGGCCTTGGCTGGAATGTTTGCTTGATATATAAACTTCTTGATTAAATCTCTTTCTTAAAGAATTTGTTTTGTGGGGTCCTGGTTTACAACTGCCGGCACCAGCACCATGACAAGCTGTATAAAACCAAAGTCTGGGGCAGGCTTAAGCTCTAATTTCAGATTCCTGGACACTGAGGTAATTCTGTCAGAGAAGGCATCATCTGTCCCAGATTGACCAGTAGGGTGCAGCGCCCCACCCCGCCACCCAAATTGACCAATCAAGAAAATACGCGTGAAACTGTTAGCCAACCACCAGTGGTCAACGCTGATGCCAGAAGTTTTCTCCAATAAATTTAAAGAACAACAACACTGGACTGCCCCCCACCCCCTGTCCCTGGCCCCATAAAAGCCCAGGGAACAAAGAACTCGGGACTGATTACCTTTTGGACACTGGGTCCCTGCTGTGCTGGGCAGTGGAGGGAGGGAAGTCCTAGCTCGAGCTAGCAAATAAACTTCTTTTGCTGCTTTTGCATCGCAACTGGTTGTAATTCTTCCGTGGGCCCAAGGTGAGCTTGCATTCCCTTCCCCAATCCAACAGTTTCTCTAGTCAACCTGGCCTAATACATTATGGTACCTTGGGAGTGGGGTACAAATGAAACAAATCATAAATATGGAGTGGATGCTTGTCTGACCTCTGCCTTATGGTAGTCTTTCTTCTTTGGCTAGCCAGAGGTCACAATGTTTATTCAATTGTTTTCTGGAAAGAATATGGGAAAAATTTTGATTTTTATCTTTGGTTGTTGCCTTTGGTTATTCCTGTCTGAAATGGTGAAAATGAATGTGATTAATATAAATTTTGAGCTCAGGGGGCTAATCCTCTGAGACCATGCTGCTTAGTCAAAATGACTGACAGAGGCCTAAGGCTATATTGCATATGAATGGGACAGTTAAATAAGGATTGAAGTTGACTGTTTTAAGAATTCAGTTTAGGATCTAGCTGTACTAGGATGATATTGATTTCTTCTAATTATTGCTATTAATATAATGGGTGGGAGAAATGATTACTGGGAAATATGCAAGCAGAATTTGTAATCCCACTGCCTTAAGTTATTACATTGGATCTTTAAATGGATATAGGTCATGCCTGCTAAGTTTTCTGAAAAGATAAGCCCCACTAAGTCCTTGAGTGCTCTGGACATTTGCATTTGAAGAAACTTGCTGAGAGAGCTGTTGGCAGACTGAAGAAGAATGTAGCCATTTTGGCCCTTTTGAATTTTGAACTGGATGGTTGCTCCTACTGCTGGAAAAGCATCCAGGGCCATGAAGGAACTCTGCTGTCTAGGAATGAATGTTAAAAGGAACCTACGGGCAGCATGTGGCTTGCTAGATGACCACCTGGATTCAATGGAATTGGGAGAAAAGCAGCAATAGAGAAATGGGTTGATCCTGGCCAGTGACACCCATGGACCTGGTTCACAGGGACGAGAGGAGAAGATAAGAGCAGGTTGGCTGTTCTGAAGTTTAAAGAGTTCTGTGGAACCTAAGCCTATAGTATGGCCTAGCCCCAGGGGGCAAGGGTTTTGAGAATTTGTGACAGGGCCCATGGTTAAAACAACATTCTTGTGAGGCTAAGCAAAATGGCTCACATTGCTTTAACCCAAACCTGACTAGATGAAGATAAGATTTTTGAGCCTGTGAATTGGTGTATATTTCTGCTAGCTTTATGGATGGCCTGTCCTGATTTGACTTTGCGTATGGATGCAGACTCACAAGATTCCAACTGGAATGAAGGTTCTTCACATCAGAGAGCATGCTTGTCTCCTCAGAGCCCTGGGTTGATATGAGTGGACAGTATAGAAATTGGATACCCCAAATTGGGGAGATAACAGCAGGAAGTGGTTGACTTACAAACTTTCATGGGTTGGGGAGTATGTTCATAGAATTATAAGATTATGGTATAGGTGGTCACTTAACAGCAATTGTTAGGCATAGGATATTTTTATTTTGTTCACTTGTAGAATATTATGTTTAAATGAGACTGGCACGACTGTATGCATTTTAGTTTTATTCTGTTAGGCAAAAATATGATTTTACTATTGTCTTTGTTTTAAAAACTATGTATGGCTACAGAGATGTGTAAAAGTGTCAAGTTGACAAGGGGTGGTCTGTTGGTAGTTACCTAATTTTGTGTCAACTTGAAGTTGAGTGAAGGGGTGGCATTTGGCTTGTCAACCAGGTCACAACCTGATGGTGGCTCCTTGTGGGCATGACTTTCTCATTAGGAGGGTCCTGAGGACTTCTCTCTCTCTCTCTCTCTCTCTCTCTCTCTCTCTCTCTCTCTCTCTCCCTTCACCTTCCGGCTTGCTAACCCTGATAGCTGCCAGAGCCCTAGACATGCAACTACTGCCATTGGATCCACAAGACTTTGCACTCACTAGCCTGTGATGTTCCTGCATTCCGCATCATTGCATGTGGCTTTATGAATCTGAAGAAGAATTTATAGACTAGTATAGTACTTATAGACTTGATCCAGCCTGGGCTGAGAGGTTTGCTTGATATATAAAGCTTCTTTATATAAAGCTTTTTCTTACACATATATGAGTGTCACTGAATTTGTTTCTCTAGTCAACCTGGTCTAACACACTTACATACACATGTAATGATTTCATAATGTACATATACAACAAAAATAACAGTATTTCTCTACTAAAATTCTTGGGAAAATTTTTGCAGTACTGTGAGTTGAAAACAGGCTCCCCTGAACAGCCTCCTCTTTACTATACAAACCCTTAAGGATTTGTCCAGGAATTTGGAATTTTAGGAAGGTATTTGATTCCTCTTGATCTCTAGAACAGATCCCAGAGTGGGTGTGTTATGAGACTTTTGTCCTGTTTCCAGAAGAAAAAAAGAGGTTACTGTTTTAAGTGCTCATTCATGAGCACCAATATTCAGTCTAAGCTATTTCACTTCCAGCTTTTATTTCTTCTTCTCCTCAGTTTTTGGAAATTTCATTAACAGGACATAAAAACATCAGCCAGACACAGAGCCATGGAGGGTCATGGAGTAGCGTGAAGCTGTGTTCATCTCACAGGATTATTTACTTACTCATTCAGCTATTACTAGATGTGTCAATATAACTTGCCTTTTATTTTTATATTAGAAAAATGTCTTATTACACCTTAAAATATAACTCAGAGGATGTAGTTAAAATGTAATTATAATGATACACCCCTTTCCTTCAGGACGTGGTGACATTGCTGGAAGTGACTGCAAAACTTTGCTCTACCACCTCTAGGGGAAAATATAACTCAGTCTCAAAATAGTCCTTTTTCAGAGGTTGCTGTTTTGTTTTCCCAGACCAGGCTCTTCTTTGGAGGCAGAGCATGAAGTCCTGTACCAGCGAGCATTCCTTGTATGGGGGAGCCCTGGAAGCACAATGGGCAGGCACACGGCTCCCAACCATAAGACTGATGATGTGAGCATACTCACCAGCTCTGTGGCAGAAAGAGTGGGTGACCTGTGCCTGTAAAGGCTAGAGCCCGGAAAATCCTAGGGTGGCACTCTCATCATATGGGGTCATTAAGAATCAAAATTGACTCCAAGGCACCCAACTACAAAATGCACTCTTGTTATAAGCTACCATCCAGTGGTCCTCACCTCAGGCACAACAGAACAAAACACTGCCTGGTGCTGTATCACCTTGAGAATTGTGGCAGATTTGACTGTTGTGACCCACAGGATCTTTGCCGACTGGTATTTGAAAGTATGTTTTCGAGCCTTTCTTCCTAGGCTGTCTTAGTCTAGAAGCTTCGTGGAAACCTTTCAGCATCTCAGTAACACATGTAATGCATGAAATGATTCCTGATGGATGTGGCTGCACATGTGACACACTGGCCAGAAACCAAACCTACATCTGCCTGGAAGGCGAGCATTCTAGTTCTGGAGCATCAGTGCCTTTGTGCTGTGAATTAAATCGCCGTGAGACATAATAGTTTAATACACCTCAGGGTTCTGTGGGCTGCCTTGGCTTAGCTGTGTGTGTGAGTGGGCTGCGAATCCAAGAGAGCTTCTTTAGTTCCATACCTAGTGGTGTGCTACTCCGCCACACGCCCCTCTCTCCAGGTGATCAGTCTGTACTTTGTTCATGCTTGTTCGGGACTTGAAAAGCAAGAAGTAGACGTTGCCAGAGTAGTTCGCAGCCATCACCATCACTGTCCTAGTCAAAGCAGCCAGATTCAAAGGGTGCAGAAACAGGCTTCCCAACTGGATGGAGAAGGAGCAAGGTCACACTGCGGAAGAGCTATGGATGAGAGGCTGCTGCATCCCTCTTTGGAGAATGTAGTGGACCCGAGCCAATCTCTGATAGCAGTGCAGTTAACGGAGCATTTGCTGAAAGTTACTTTCAAAATGTTTGAGTGCTGGATTTGATAATAAACCATTTTACTCAGCATGGCAATGGTTTACCTTGTCTGGTAGTTACATAATCTGTTGTCAATTTGAGACACGAGTGAAGGGCTGGAGTTTACCTGTCAATCAGGTTGCAGCTTGATGACCTCATGTGGAGGTATTAAAGAGATAAATAGCTCACTGGAGGTGGGACACTTGCTTACTCCCTGTAGACATTTCTGACGAGAAGCCACCTGAAGCTGTCCTGATGCAGCCAGAGCCCTGGGACCTGGAGGAACCATATGGAGACCCCTGCCCGCGCTGAGATGCTTACAACGCCACTGGATCCACAAGACTTGAGATCATCCTGCATTCGGTATCACTGCATGTGTTTCATGAGTCTGAAGAGGACTTTATAGATTGGTATCGAACATATGGGCTAATATTGGACTTAAGAACTTGGTCTGGACCGGGCTGGGATGTTTTCTTAATGTACAATTAGTCTTTATATAAAGCTCTTTCTTATACACACGAGTCTCCCCAGATTTGTTTCTCTAGTCTACCTGGACAAACACACCTTGTGCATTTAATTTTACACAATTGTCCTCCAGAGTAGAATCGTGATCAAGTTTTTCCTTAGCTGGCTAAATATGAAAGCACACTTGACAATGTCTGTCTCATGATAGTCTAAGGATGGACACAACAGTGAGAACATTATCTTTAAATGCCATTTACCAGATAAACAAACATGTTGCTTCCTTTGCTCCAGGAACTATCAAATATATTTAAGAAGGTAGACACTCCCTCCCCAGCTTATTGTATCAAACACCAGAAATGTTTTGGAAATATAGTTTGAAACAAAGAACCAAGCTTCAAGTTGGGTAAAAAAGAGAGAAAGAAGAGTTTACTAATTGTTCATTTATATCCTAAGTGATTAACAGCAGCTAAAATTTTGAAATAATCCTTCGTGGTTATCATTTCATGCAATTATCTGAAACAGGGGTCAGCAAATGATAACCTATGGGCCAAATCTGGCAGGCCACCTGCTTTTATAATGGACTGTTTCCAAGGCAACACAGTGTCGGGCATTTGAAAGCATCCTCAGCAAAGCCAGAGTTACATATCTGTGACATGATTTGTATGGTTCACAAAACCTAACATGTGTACTATCTGGTCCTTTGGAGAAAAAAAAATGTTACTGGATTTTTTCTTTACAGGAAAAGTTTACAGACCCCTGACTAAAATATTGAATAAAATTTATGTTTTAAAAAAGGATGGTAAGACAAATGCTGTACGTAGGCATGGAGACCTCTTCTTGAGTCCCTAGATTGCAAAATGGGCAATTTCTTCTGGAAAAATTAATACTCTAACAGAATGCAATTTGAACAAGAGCTTTTATTCCAGATAATGAGTTTTTGATCAAGTGAGTATTTTTTTCCCTTCAAATGGCTTTATTCAAATTTTATTTTATTTATTTTATTTTTAAAATACTTTTATTAGTGGCTCATACAACTCTTATAACAATCCATACATACAACAATTGTGTAAAACACATTTGTACATTCATTGCCCTCATTCTCAAAACATTTGCTCTCCACTTAATCCCTGGCATCAGCTCCTCATTTGTACCCCTCCCTCTCCTTCCCCCCCTCCCTCATTAACCCTTGATAATTTATAATTCTTTTTGTCATATCTTGCCCTGTCCGATGTCTCCCTACACCCACTTTTCTGTTGTCCCTCTCCCAGGGAGGAGGTCAGTTGTAGATCCTTGTAATTGGTTCCCTCTTTTCAACCAGTTCTCCCTCTACCCTCCCAGTATCGCTACTCACACCACTGGTCCTGAATATTTTAAAGATCTAAGGGTAGAAAATATTTACTAACCCTTCCCGCAAAGATCTAAGTGATTGCTTTGTGGTTTCATCTTAATTATAATATTTTTTAAAGAGACATATATAGTTTCACTTTGGACTTCAAAAAAGAGTATGCTTGCATCTTTCTGCCTTTCTCACACATCTGCCATTTCTTGTCCTCGTGTTGCCTCCAGAAATGTTGTTGTTGATATTTTGATAGGGGGAATGCAGCAGGAAAGGAAGTCAACATGTGGTTGTTTAAGCCAAAACTTGATTTGGGAAGACTAAAGCTTATTAAGAGAAGACAGGATGGCAGAAACAGCAGGGTCAGCTATAAAGGAAGTAGAATTCATGCCACAGTAATAAATTGCAAAGTGCTGGACTATCCCAGGTTCCCCATCTATTAAGTACGAGGCACCTAAACTGCCGCTCAGGAAGATATCAGTTGATGCATTATACAGAATCGCCTCTGAGGGGCTTGAGATGAGAGGATTGGTCCAAGGGTGATCACAAGTTGAGGATCAGAGTCATCTTTAAGCAAGAGCTCGGTTGTATCCCACCACTTCCTCAGATCCTCCTCCTCTGCTTTGCAGGAATCCTGCGTTACAGGAAACGTTTACAGGAGACTAGCCGTGCTATACTCAAAGCCTATGGAGTCAGGTGACTGGGCTCCGTGGCTTAAAAACGTACCAGAAAGTGCAAGGCCAGAAAAAAAAAAAAAAAAAAACGTACCAGAAAGAGAGAAAAGAAAAAGGGTGTGCACTAGGGACTCAGTAGGGGAAGATCTCCTGTCACAAAAAAGCCCATTTTCATGGAGAGGCTCCACGTTGGCAGGTCACACTTTGGAGAGGAAATGAGCTCTTTAAAGTCAGAGTGCACAATCGCTGCCCATGGAAGACAAAAGATCATGCCTGGGTGATGCTATGTGGCAGCAGCGGGGAGGCATAGGTGAAGGGCTGGTCTGACCATTTATTTGTCTTTGCTCTACTAAGGGGCCTCTGGGGTGCACCTGAGGGGCATCTCGAGGACGTATGGCACCATTTGCTGTCCCTGTAGGTGAGCTGTCACCAGCTATCTTTTCTTGTGTGGGACACTGGCACAGGATCATGGTGGCTAGTTTATTTCCTTTTGAGTTCAATTCCAGGACTGCTGTTTTTAGGTGCCATTGAGTCTGCTCTGATCCGTTGCAGCCTTTTGCATAACAGAGTGAACTGCACGGCACTGCGCCATCCTGACCTTACGATGCTTGAGCCCATTGGTGCCCCCACTCATCTGTCTCGCCAAGGGCTTCCTCTTTTTGCTGAGCCTCCACTATACCAAACATGATGTCCTTCTCAAGCAACTGGCCTCTCCTGAGAATATGGCCAAAGTATGTAAGACGAAGTCTGGCCATCCTTCTCTCTCAGGAGCATGCTGGCCTGACTTCTTCTAGGACAGATCGGTTTGTCCTGTTAGCAACCCAGGGTACTTTCAGTGCTCTCCAGCACCACAATTTGAATGCATCCAATCCTCTACAGTCTTCCTTATTCAACCTCCCACTTTCACATGCATGTGAGGCATGAGCTCCCAGACTAAAAATGGACAATAAAGAAGAATTTTTGTGAAAATCAAATTTCACTATCTCCTGTATTTTATCTAACAACCTTATTCCTACTTGTTTTTATTTGAAGTGCAGTTAGGAGATGGTGTGGAGTAGAAAAACTTACATATGAATACGTATACAACACACACACACACACATATACACTAAAGCAGCCCCCCCCCCACTAACAAACCCAAACAATTTAAATGTTCTCCTCTCCCCATTTAGGAAGAAGTAGATGCTGGAAACCTAATGCATACCTTCAAAACATCGCCACATACAGAAGGCCTGATGAACGGAAGCAGCACATTGGTGGCAGAGAATGGGACTCTCCAGTTTGAGGGCACTCAAAGTGTGACTGAGGAGGAGCCGATTTCTCGAAGTGGAGTCAACCATGGTGACGTGAGTTGAGTAGAGTCTGTGGGAGTGGGACCTGTTAGAGCTTCTTTTGCTGATGGGGCATAACTCAGAGTAAGGAGGGACAGCTGTAAAAATCTGCTTGAACTTGGAATATGCGAGTATGACTCCAGGAAATTTGAAAATGGTCGAAAGTGAAATGGAACGCATGGAAACCAATTTTCTAGGTACCAGTAAGCTGAAATGGATTGGGGTTGGCCATTCTGAACCAGAATATCATATGATTTACTGGGACCAGAATGACACAGTCAAGAGGAGTAGCTTGGCACTCATTGTTAAACCAGACATTGCAAAATCCATCTTGAAGTACAGTGCCATCTGGGAGAGGGAACACTTCACGGTTTAAAATCAGGAAAGGTGTGCGACAGGGTTGTGTCCTTTAACCATTCTCATTCAATATCTGTACTGAGCACATAATCAGAGAAGCCAGCTTATAGGAAGAAGAATGTGGCATCAGTAGAGGAAAGCTTATTAACAACCTGTTAGGTTGTTACTTTGAGGACTAAGGTACTTCTGACCCAAGGTATGGTGTGGCAGTTACATAATCTCCTGTCAATTTGCAAAGGGGTGGCATCTAGCCTATCAATCAGGTCACAGCTTGATGACCTCATTTGGAGGTGGGGCAGATAAATAGCTCACTGGAGGCCAGATAAGCACACTCTCTCTGTTTGTCTTCCTGCGAGACATTGCTGTTGACAAGCCACATGGAACTATGCTGATAGAGCCAAAGCTCTGGAGCTGGAGGAGCCATGTGGAGACCCACACCCAGCGCTGGGATGCTTCCACCACCACTGGATCCACAAGACTTCCCACCCACTGGCCTGTGATCTCCCTGCACTCAGCATCATTGCATGTGTTGCGTGAGTCTGAAGAGGAATTTATAAACTGGTATTGGACATATGGCTAATATCAGACCTTGAACTGGACTGAGTGGGATGTGTTCTTAATATACAATTGCTCTTTGATATAAAGTTCTCTCTCACACACGTATGAGTGTATCTGGATTTTTTTCTCTAGTCAACTCGGACTAACACACATGGTACTTTAATGGCCTCATATGCATCATGCCAGGTAAAGCAGAGGAAGACCCTCGAGGAGATGGATTGCCACAGTGGCTGCAACAATGGGCTCAGGCATAGGAGCAATTGTGAAGATGACGCAGGATCGGGCAGTGTTTAGTTCTGCTGCATATATGGTTGCTATGGGTTGGAATTGAGTCACTGGCTCCTAACAACAACAACATAGATGGCTCATTATGTTGATTGAATTGCATCCAGCTAGGGATAGAATCAATTGGGGGAGGGGAAGATAATAAACCTTCTCCTTAGGGACACAGTCTAGAAATTATACACAGAGCACAAAGCAAATCAAATGGCCATTTCTAACAAAGTGAGAAGTGGAATAACTTTCAGTATATTTTGTAGACACTGATTCAAGTTGAACGAAAGTTTTATTACTCCAGAAGAGTAATATTATATGCCTTCTAGAACACTGTGATAGGTTTGGTTGGGACTTCGTGCTCTGTCACAGATACAGACTGGTTTTTATGTTTGAGCAATGGCAAGAGAACTTTCTGTGGATGACCAGGTATAGAGGAGCGCTGGTGGCACAATGGTTGAAGCACTCAGCTGCTAACTATCTCACAGTAGCCAATAATTACCCCGGATGTATGACCGCACAAAACAATCCTCGATTCTCATCTAAAATAAAATTTTAAATAGTTATCTTATTTTTTCATTTGCTGAATCTGGAAACCCTAAGAAGTCATTTATTCCTCTGATGTATATGACTGATTCTGGCTACATTCTCAGTCAAATCTTTGCTATTTTTTTTAATGTGTATACTTTCTTTGAGTTTCAAACCATGATGGGAATAAATTTTCAAACTTTTATATGATTTTCCCTGTTGATTTCTCCATTTTCCATTATGAATCTCTCATTTTCTTCTTAATTAAAACACTCTTAAAGGATTGCATTTTTATTTGAAATATAATCAATGGATAGAATATAATACCAGTAGCATTAAAAAAACCCCAAAGTGTTGACAATGAAACATAATATACAGCGTTGGGCAGTACAATGAAAGACCTACACATTTTATTGTAGACAGTGTCCTTAGTGTCCGTGAATATCTTCTTAGAATCACTTGCAACGAAAGTATGATTGAGCAATTAGCGTTAGTGCAGATTATTTACACTATTAAATGATTACTACTCAAAGAAACTAGCTCACAGACTGGCTTACTGTTTGATACGTGGCTCTGTTTTACAACAGCCTCTCAGAAGCATAGCCGGGTAAAGCAACATGAGGCCGTCACTGGCAAAAGCAATTGCAGAAATGCACACTTTGGTATAGTAGCACCATCCCCCATTATTATATGCACATGTGTTATATTGCACCTTCCTGAGTTGAGCTTTGAAATTGGCCGTCACACACAACCCTAAAACGAATGACTCCCTCCCAGGCTTAGCCCTCACTGGTCATAGTAATAGTTACGAGGGTCATAGCCATCGTAGCCCTGCCCTTTAAAGTAGCTGTACTCGTCCTCGTAGGCTCGGTAATTGTCCCCGCGGGGCTCCCCGTTCTCATTTTCGTAGACCTCATACGCGCTGTCGTATTCACCGGTGCCTGTTTGCTCATACTCGTTCTCATAGCCATTCATGGTGGGGGCTCCAAACGGTGGGGCGGTGGTCTCAGAGATCTCCTGGGGAGGGCTGGTAGGGCCAAACCCACCATTTGGGGAGGTGGTTGTCTCGGAACCACCGTCTTCCTCTTCTGCAGTCACCGGGGTGCCCTCTGCCTGGGCTGTTGTGGCGCTTTCCTCCTCCTCTTCTCCGTTGTCGCCGCCACTGCTACCCCGGCCATATTCTGCATCTGTGCTGTTGGTACTGGTGCCGTTGGTGCCTTGTCCGTCCACATCCACTTCTGCTTCATTTTCAGACTCCTCCTCTTCCTCCTCCTCCTCCTCTTCGCTTTCTTCCTCTTCGGAAACTTTCTTTCCTGCCTGTCAGGAAAAGTTGGGAAGAATCTAAATCAGCGTGTAGACAATTTTAAATTTAAGGCCATGTATACTCAAACACAGTATTTGTACTGACTGCTTTGGTCTAGACGTAATTTTTCGTTTTTCTTTTAAATTTAATTTTGTATTAATATAAAATTCACTTACAAAAGGATCGGTGAGCTTTGAAAATTCTAAGTAAGTATTGTTTTCCTTGGGCTTTGGGGGGGGGATGTGCCCAAAAAGCCTCTGTGGGAGACGTTTTCTATTATTATTATTTTTTTAATGTTTATAGTGAATTCTATGGGGGGGGGAGTACATTTTGGATCATCATTTTTGAATTCAACAATTGAAATAGCGTATCACACTTCCCAATACGTTGCCCTGTCCCTGTGCTTCCATTTTCCTCCCTCTTGTAGATCCTGTCTTCCGCTTCACCTTAGCTCACATCTCTCACCCTCTAACCTACTGATCTCCCTTCCCTCTCTTCTCCCAACCCGGGGAATCTTCAAAGCCTGTTACTTTTGGTGTACAAAGTCTTTATCTTGTTGGTTTTTTCCCCTTTTATAACAATGGTCTCATGCACTCTTTGCATGAGATTGTAGATTGTGATTGATTAACTTTATTCAGAATGAGACCCTTCAAATCCATCCATGTTGTGATATCTTTCATTATTCCTCAGTGATGCATGGTATTGCATCGAGTGTATGTACCAAAGTGTTTATCCATTCTTCCTCCGATGGACCTTTAGGTTGCTCCTAGCTCTTGCCATCGTGGGTAGCGCTGTGGGGAGCCTAGGCATGCAGAAACCTGTCATACGCATCATCTGGTGCGCTCACGTTCCTTTCATACGGACTTTCTGCCTTGGCACCAAAGAGATCCCACTTCTGCATTTTCCCCTCCATTTTTTAGATGCTTGTCCTTGGTCCAATAGATAGAAAAGCCAGTGCAGTAACATGAAGAAGAAGACTTGGTTGGGTTAATAACTTTTCTTCTTTGTAAACAGAGAAATTACACATGCCCTTACTTTTTCAATGATTTAGTGAAGATATAAATACTGTTTGTACAGTGTGGGAGAACCATAGATTTCCACAAGTGGGAGAAAAAGAGATTTAACTGAAGGATCATTACCTTCTTAGGAAGCTGGATTGCAGCTAACCCTATGACCCCTGTCCCAGGTGTGGGCCCCTCTTCATAGCCAGCGGTTGCAGTGGACAGTGTGGCGTTCTCCGCCTCAGAATCTTCATCTTCATTCCCAGTAGAGTCTTCGTTTTCCTCTTCTTCATTTGAAGACTCCTGGTGAAGATATTCCCAGTGAGAAAAGTCACTTTAGTTTGAAAATAACTCAAAAATTCCTAGGGTTCTGAACCATTATTGAAATAATACCCCTGACCACTCAAAAACGGTAAATCTGCTTTCCTCTTGTACCACATTGCAATGCTCACCACTAAGAGCTCACGCAAAGCCAGGCCGCCCTATTGACTGTAGACTGTTAAATCTATCTATATGATTAGTTCTCCAGACCTGATTGTATCCTGTCATACCATGCATTCCTCAGCTCTCAAATTCTTACTAATACAAATCACAACATGATAGTAAATTCATTTTTATATTTTGACAAATAGAGAATTTTACACCCATTTTAGCCCTCTAAGGTAGAATATGCTAGTTGGGACCTGTAGCCTCATGCCAGAATCTGAGGTCCAAAAGGGTCAATGATTTGCCTGAGATCAGATAGATGGCAGCTCATTAGTGGCAGAGTCATAAATAGAGCCCTGATCTTCCAACTCCTAGACTTCTTTATTTTATCCTAAAACACCATTTCTCTTCCTAGAGAAGAGTTCAAAGATGCCCGGCCTGTAATGAGTTAAAAGAGATAATAGGTCAGTCTGCTGATGGCCACAAAGTTTCAAATATCTTATTGTCATAGAAAATTAGCAGTAATTCATGATTTAAAAGTTATGATATAGTGGGTTACTTGTTGGGCTGTTAACCTCAAGGTCAGCAATTTGAAACCATTGGCTGCTCCGCAGGAGACATATGAGGCTTCCTACTCATCTAAATATTTGCAGGCTCAGGAACCCAGGGACAGTTCTACTCTGTCCTATCGGATCACCATGCGTCAGAATTGACTTGATAGCAGTGAGTTGTTATTTCTTTGACTTAGTTACTAAGTTAATTAAAACAACAGCCACAAAAAGTTGCCTTTAAGTCTATTTTGACTAATGAGATGTGTGTCAAAATAGTATTGTGTCCCATGTGGTTTTCAAAGGCTGTGATGCTTTGGAGAGGGATCTCCAGACCTTTCTTTGGAGGCATCTCTGGGTGGGTCGTCAGCATCTAACCACCTGACTTTCTCTGATGGAAATGACTGATGGAAACCAGCACTGGCGGAAATCTAGATCAACTAAAGACCTCAAACATTGATGGCGGAAATTTCCACCAGTGAAATTGCTTTAGGAAGTCGTGTATCCCACATTCAGATCCAGAAATTTTCCTCCTAGGTGATATACCCACTCAGGAATGAATGCATATACATACACTCAACTAAATACGAAAATGCTCATAGCAGCACGATTTCCACACTTTGGAATTACATAAAATGCCCACTGATGGAATAACAATACATTGTGGTGCATTCATACAATAAAATACGGACAATGAAAATGAAGGGCAGAACAACATGGATGGATCTTTCGCAGTTGAGGCAGAAAAACCCTTGCACAAAAGAGTCCATGCTGCATGATTCCATCTATGTGACAAACAGGCAAAAGCAATATCTGTTAGAAGTCAAAGTAACAGTTGCCCAATCGGAGTTGGTTAATGAATGGAATGAGACATAAGATGTGTGTTTCTGTTTGATGCGTGTGCTGGTTACACGTTTGTGTTCAGTTTCTGAAAAGTCAGTGAGCTGTGTACTTATAAAAATAGTGTACTATGTATTATATTCCAATAAAAATTTTAAAGCTACTTTGAATTGATTAGGATTAAGAATAATGTACAAATATTTCTAAGTGTATTTCATTTGCTTATATGAATACAATTACCAAGGGCTCAGCCCGAATCACCTATGGAATTTAAGGAAAGAAACAGGTAGGTGAAGGTTTTAAAGAATTTCTTTACATGGAATATTCAGTTTTATTTATGTAAGTTCTGAATATAATCTTCAAAGAATGATCTGTGGAGCATTTATTCCGTTCAAATTTTAAAATCAAACTACCAAATATTCGCACGGGACCACATAAGGGCCTCTAATAGGCAGTGTGAGGGCGAGATACAAAAGGAGCTATGACATCGTTCCTGCCCAAAGCAAAGATCCCAGTTCCTCTTGAGTTTAGGAGGCTTGTAGTTAAATTATGGAAGGACCACAAATGTCCAGAAGTTGTTGACAAATATTCTTGGGTGTATGCAATTTGCAAAATTCTTAAAGGAGACCTAATATTTCTCCATCTCCAACCTCTACTCCTAATCAGTAAGTTGCCATCGCCAAAATGGTGTGCACTCTAATGAGGAAATCGGGTTTGCAAGACACTTTGACCATCGCTGTGCAGCAACCAGCTGCAATGAAATGGACCACCCTCGCTTACTTCTTAGGTAAAACTGCTCTGTGCAAAGTCAGGCAACATAGGGTAGGATTGACTAGATGGTATTTTCCTCGCACTAGCTTACTGTCCTTGTAAAGCCTTCCTTCAATGGATTACAGTAAAGTACGGTACTGTTGTGGTTTGAAAAACAAACAGAAAGAAAAAGACCCCCGAAAACCAACCGAACAATCGATGACCCCGAGAGTTCCCCAACACTGCATCTCATGATGGCCAGTATTCACCCGTAATGACTTTGTCCATCATAAGTAGCACCCAAAATATCTGATTTCAGAATGGACGCTGTCATAGACAAGTCAGGATAATGGATCCTAATTAATCTGCTTCCATGGACCAGCGTGCCAGTGAGGAAGATGCTGGTGTAGCGGGCCCAAGTTGCATAGATAGGTTTTAGCCATTGATTACTTTGTAATACTAGATAGATGTTTTTTAGCTCACTTATCTTGGCACCTTGAATATTTGATTTCTGTGAGCCCCTAAATTGTATTATTAGACAAAAAGGCAAATGAACATTCTATTAAAATAGAACAACTCTATTCTATGGATCAAGACAGATGAGCCAAAGCAATATCATAGGAGGACATAGGGTCAGCTTCCACATACCGCGCTTTAGCAACCGGATGGTTTTTAGAAATCCAACCCCTAAAACCGGCACGGTGCTGCACGTGGGTTTATTAATTAGCCGCCCTCTATCAACACGCGCCATCTGTGAAAGGTGTAAAAAATCACTTCTTCTTGCCTTTTATCAGAATTTACTCCCTGATCAAAACATATACTAGAAACACTTTTGCTATTCTGTACTGCTTACTGGTAACTGTTACCCCAACTACAGTGGTGTTTCAGGCAAGTCATTTCAGTTGACTCTAATTTAAATAGCACTTCCTGTTCAAAATAGAAGACAGTGGGCAGTGAGTAAACTGGAAATGGCTATTTTCTGAGCACAGACTACAGTAGACTAGTTTCCTACTTGTTTGTGTGTGTGTGTGTGTGTGTGTGTGTGTGTGTGTGTTTGTGCATGTGCGCACACTGCCTGGTATTTTATGGAGAAAAAAAATGACAGAAATACCATACCTCTTCTTCCTCCTCTTCTGAACTATCTTCACCTCCATTTTCTTCAGATGAGTCACTACTGGTCTAAAAAAGATTCACACAGACACATATTTAAAAAAGAACAGCTTTAAAACCAAACTAATTGCCATAGAATCAATTGTGACGCATAGCGAACCTTAGTGATAGGGTAGCACTGCCCCTGTGGCTTTGGGAGACTGACTCCTCGGGAATAGAATGTCTCATCTTTCTTGTGACGAGTAGCGAGTGCTTAGCAGCTCACTGTGTAACCCACCTCACCAACAGGACTCCAATCAAATACATAGTAGACAGCAGTGAAATTTTCCTGCTGCTTGTAGTAAGATAAAACACACACAAACATTTATTCAAACTAATTAGTAGTACCATTTTAACTGATTTATTTTATTTAGTTTATTGTCAACAGCTTTATGGTTATTCCCCTAGCCCAACAAGTAACTAGAGTGGAATATTAAATTCAAGCCATTTTATTTGTTAGTTGAATAGAGATGATAGATGGCAGTATATTAATACAGCCTGAGCTATTTTTCTCTTAGTGGGAATGCTTTTAGTCATGTACATACTTCCTCGCCTCTTACCTTCCCCCTCCCCTCATCATCTGATTTTTCAGTTAGTCTCTGCTGTGGAGTTAATGCTGAGTCACAGCCAGCTTACAGGAGAGCATAGTACTTCCCCTGGGGGTTTCTGAGCCTTTACATCCTGGCGGGAGGAGCAAGCAGTCTTGCCCTTCTCGGGTTAAGCAGCTGGTGGGTTCAACCGCTGACATAGTGCTTGGCAGCTCAGTCACTACCCCACTGTATCGCCAGGGCTCCTTGTAGCGTCTACAGGAAGAACTATTTTAAAACGGTATAAAATGCCTTCGAGTCTGGACATTTCCATTTTCCTCTTTTTGTTTATCCTTTGTTATCAGTTTGTCACTAAGCACCATTACTTGATCCATAAGCTCTTTCATGTGTATGAGTATATAAAATTGGTGTGTGTGTGTGGGGGGTGTTGTTTGCCATTACTAACCCTTAGACTTCTCTCACTCACCTTTGGAGTGAACAAATACAAAATATACATTACAAATACTATACATGTGTTCCAGACAATGTGATAGATGACAGAGACTGGGTGCATATTAAATGGGGTGAAAGAGATCCTACTTTACAATCAAGATGATAGATTCAGATAGCTCACTTTTAAAGCCCAAAGTAGTACCAATATGTCAAAATATTTTGATATGAAAAACTAGAGCAAAAATCATAAACTCATTTAACTCTGAGTGAATAAGGCTTATCTGGTCCAATTTTTTTTAATTTCCCCGAGAAGGAATCTTAATTCTAGAAGATCTGTGAATTGTCCACACAGTTTGAGCGAACATGGGCTGAGACACAGAGCACATGCTTTCCTTTTCCCTTTCTAAGATAAGTGCAATAGTGATTAGGCTTATTATACAGTATATAGAGCTACCAGCAGAGTATTTTAGATGACAGATTCTCCTGGTAAATTTAAATGCAAATTACCTTTAAAGAAATTAAATTTATAAATACTTCATAGTACTTTGAAATCTATTGTAGCTAAGCAAAGGAGCCCTGGTGGCATACTGGTTACAGGTTGGGGTGCTGATCGCACGGTCAGCAGCCTCACTGCCAGAGAACGACAGGACTTTCTACTCCCAGCGCCGTGAGTCTTGGAGACGCATAGGAGCCGCTCTACCCTGTCCTGTGCTGCAGGGTGGCTGTGAGTTGGCATCCACCCGATAGTAGTGAGAAACACCTAAGTAATAAGGTTAAAACTAATACCTAAACAAACAAACCTCAAGTTGATCCTCACTCTGAGTGATCATATTTTAGGGTACAGTAGCACTCCTCTCTAGCGACGACTGACCCTAGGGTTTCCAAGGCCATCCGTCAATCTTTGCAGAGGCACATGGCTCCATCTTTCTCTCCAGGAGCAGCCTAGCACTTCACCTACTGAGCCAGCAGACTCCTTAATAGCTAAAGTGAAGTTTGTCTGTAGAGATGAGGTGAATGTTACATCAAAGCACAAGGGCTGCATATACTTGTTTAGGAGAGGTATACTGCATGGATAGATTTAATCAAGTTTTCTGTATATAAAAGTTTAATTAAAGCTCAGTAAGTTAGGGTACTTTTAGAAATCTAAATCTAAATGTGTTTCCAGAGCATTTCAGACAGGAGAGATTAGTTGTCTTTCTTCCAATAATAAGCTAAATTGAATTTTCTCTCTCTTTCCCTTAAAACTACCCCTAACCACAATAGCTAACTCAAATGGACACCTGATTTAAGATTTTGTCGTTTCCCTTGAGTTTTACTTTTGATTCTGATGACCCTGTTAAAGACCCTACTCTGGAAAATATTAGCAATCAGGTGTGGCAAACGCTTCATATCCCAGTGTTGCTTGGGCTCACTTTTTTGTTCGCATGTCAGCCACCCAAGGAAAGGCACTGCTGTTTCCTTGAGCCAAGAATAACCTTGAGAGGAAAGAATTGTTAGACTTGCTTTTTCACTGCCATGAGCTTCATGGTTGTTCACTAGCCCAGAGATGAAGGAAGCAAAATAGTGTATTTGAACCATTGTATTTGTTACTTAAGTGTACAGGGCAGTATATTGATGTAGCCTGGGCTGTTTCTTAAATTGCAATTGCTTTTAGTCATTTTATATATTCTCCTTCACTTACCTTCCTCCCTAGAGTCACCATGTAATTAATTCCTCAATAATGCCTACAGTAAGAACTACTTTAAAATTTGTATGAAATGCCTTGAAATCGCGAACTGTTCTTTTCTCCCACTTATCCTTTATTATTAGCTTGTCACTAAGCACTGTTGCTTTTTCCAGAGGTCTTGCACGTACATGAGCATATAAAATTGGAGTGTGTGTGTGTTTCATCATTATGTTGCTAGACTCCCATCACCTTATTTCAGGTTGAATCAATCTGAAATTATACATTTCAGCTACTGCAGTGGTGAGTCGGTGCACCAGGAGTCTAGCATTGTGATAATTGGGGTGAAGTAAATAAAAGTTAGTAAGTTTACAACCAATATAATGAACACAAGTTGCCATTTAGATATTATTATAAGCACTAATTACCTTGGAATAGAATATGAATCTCAAAGAAAATACGGCTTAATACATTTGGTGGTAAGAATGTTGGCACTAAGTTTTACACATATAAGGAGTCCTGGTGGGGGGTGGGGAGGCATTGGGCTTCTTGCTAACTGTAAGGCTGGCATTTTAAACCTTCCAACCAGTCACTCCCTGAGAAGAGACTAAAGACTTAGAGACTTGAAAAACCCTATAGAGGGTCTTTATGAGTTGGAATGAACTTGAAGGCAATGGGCTTTTTGTCATGTAGGTATATTTGTAGGTGCCCTCATGGAGTAGTGATTATGCTTTGGGCTGCTAGCCGCAAAGTCAGCAGTTCGAAAACCACCAGCTGATCAAGGGAGAAAAAAGAGGCTTCGTGCTCCGATAAAGAGTTACAGGTCTCAGAAACCCACAATGGCAGTTCTCTCCTGTCCCATAGGTTGGTTATACATTGCAATCAGCTCCCTGGCAGTGAGTTTGGAGTTTTCAGAAGTATATTTGTAAATACTTCTGAGTAGGCATATCTCTAAATATCTGATATTTTAGGAAAGTTGAGGGGCAAGTCAGAAGCTTCCATCTCTTACCATTTCCATTGAGTTTAAGAAAGAAAGTGAAGTAAATTTTCAAATGGACTCTATTTATTTGTTGGCCTGAGGTGAACCAAGAATGGGAGAAAATTCTGAGAACCCACAACTCTTGTATCTTTTATGCTCCTATTTCTGTGGTCATCCATGATCCCCATAATTAGAATGGCACTAGAAATACTTTAAGATTATCATTTCCTATCATTGTCTGAGTTAGAGATTGGTTAACCCAACATGTGGTGAGATACTATGCCAAACCACTAAACTGAGACACTGTTTCTTGACTACTTTTAGTGTCTCAGAGTTCTGGTTCAAATGACGCATAATCGGTGCCCTGGCCCAAACTGTATGGTAATAAAAATAGTGCTGTTCTGGGTCATTTACATTTAAAACCAATAATCTGACACCCCATTTTCAAAGGCCCTCCACCTGCCTGTGACCCAGAAAAAACTGAATTCTTTGTTTTCTGTGGTGAGTTCCTTTCTGTTTATAAATTTTAAGGGTTGCTTTATTTTTTCTCACAGGGTATTTCGTTTACTTCATAAGTTTCTCATTTTCCTCTGCAGTTCTTGAAACAAGCTTCCTTTACAAGGATGTTCCAGTGTATGACATAAAGCATTGTGGATATTGGCATCTGCACTTCCTTAACTCTAATAACTTACAGAGGGCAAAGTTTCGAAAAATCTTCACCAATGATAGGAAGGATATTTTAAAAAGTAATCTCTGTTGTCTGTGTTAAGTAATGTTTCCTGTAAGTTAAAGAGCTCAAAATGACTGGGTAAAATATAGTGTATGACAAAATGGAGTCAACTATCATGTGACAATTAGTGACCTTAACACTGACGGAATTATATGCCACTGAGAAAAGTGTTCGGCTTTAGTCAGTGCCAAAGAAAAGAGAAAGGAACAAGAAAACCCAATGAACTCACTAAATCTATTAGAATTCTAAACCCGTTAGAATTGTTCCTTTGAGGTTCTGAGGCTGTAAAAATGGCTAGTCAAAATAATTTCACTTGATGTGTCACGTGTTTGGGGTTTTTTTATGTCCTTCCATATTGGACGAACTGATTGTACTCTCTGTGTGTGTATCTGCTTTGAAAGAAAACTTAGACGTAAATTTTATTTATATTGAAAGTAAACCTTTTATAGAAGGCAATCTTTCCGGCTGAATTTCAGTGGCAGGCAAATTTAGATGACCTGTACTTAAATTGGATTCCTTTTATAACAAGTCACAGTTGACTATTGAGAAGAAGCACACACCCTTCACTTACCTGAATTGGAAACCGTTTCATAGAGGGGTAAAAGTAGGAATGCTTATAAAGGTAATAGTGCGGCCTGAACTTAAAGACCTGCAGAAACAAAATCAATGAGATAGTCACGTTCAATGCGCAGTGACTACAAAGCAAAAGAAAATGGGTCAAAGAAGCATGCTAAAATTAATTACCCCATTTTGTCCAGAATCTTCCAATTTGGCTCTCTGATGCAAATTTTTCATCTGTTTAAAAGAGCATTTCATTATCACATAGCTTTCTCTTGACATAAAAAAGACACAGAGGGAAATTACCATTAAAGGTTTCATAAAATAACTTACTGAGAAAGCACAGGCCATTCCCAAAAGGCTCAGCAAAATTAAGGCAGTCTTCATTTTGGAGAATGTCTCTGGAATTCATAAAAAGGTGAGCTTAATGAATGTGAAAACCCAAGCACGGCTGTCTTCCTCATCGGCGAGTGTGAAGGTCTGTTTGTGTGGGGAAGCCTGGAGGCACAGCGGCTCGAGCGCTCAACTGCTCACCAATCGGTGCTTCCCACAGAAGAACGCTGGGACAGTCTACTGCCTTCAAGGCTCCTGGACTTGTAAACCACTCCCAAAGGAGACTACGAGTTGGAAAATAATTACACTTGGGTTTAGTTTTTGGTCTGGGTAATTATGTGTGTATATAATTAAAATTTTGATTCACTTATACCAAAATCACATTTTATTTTGAAATTGTTCCTTTTATTAAAGTAGTATAAAATGTAATTTACTCATTTAAGTAATCTATTGCTCCAGGAGGCTTTGAATGCATACAGTACCTTTGATCATGGGAAAAGTGAGGTTTTGCAGCCCCTGACTTGGGAAAGCCAGTTAAGCGAATGGACTTGCTAGTGTAGTTATTTGCTTTGTTGTGCTTATGATTAAAACACAGCAAAAATCAATTATACTTGAATGATTGCTTTTATACCAATTACCCTTTATGCAGCTTCCAGTTTCTCTATAGGATTTAAGTTAAATGTTCATTTATAAAATGGAGACTTTATGTAAATATAATTTTCCTATGAGTATTTCATCTTTATTTACTTTGAGGGAATTTATAATTTGTGAAATGCAACAGCCATGTCTCAGGACGATTCTCTGAGAAGAGTCTATCAGTTCAGGGGTCCTTGTGGCATGGTGGGCTATGCGTTGGGCTGCTAACAGCAAAGTCAGCAGTTTGAAACCACCAGCAGCTATAGGGAAGAAAGACGAGGCTTTCTACTCCCATAAAATGGTACAGTCTTGAAAATCCACAGGGACTGATCTCTCTTCTTTCTATAGGGTTGCTATGACTTGATGACAGTGAATTTGGCTTTTGGTCTTTTCAGAATGTATCAATATCAGGATGTCAGTAGCAAATTTATTTCAACTACGTTGTTTGCCAGTTTCATTGAAGCCTCTGGAGAAGTGCTGGTGGAACTGTGGGTGAGGCACTGGACTGCTAACCACAAGTGTGGCAGTTAAAATCCCGCAGCCATTCGGCAGGAAAAGATGAGACTGCCTGCTCCTGTAAAGAGTCACCATTTGGGAAATCCTATTGAGGGCCACTCTGAATCGGAATTCACTTGATGGTGGTGGGTCCAGTGGATATACAAGTAAGGATGACAATCCCAGGCTAGACTGCAGCATGTCTAAGGTGAAGATGCCTGGCAGAGACAGAAGCTTGAATTGTATGGCATAACTGAAGACGTGTGGGATCACCCTGTTAGACTCCTACAGTCGTATCCACTCCATAATCTCTCCTGCTTCCACACAATCCTCCGAGTCTTGTTTTTCCCCTAAGCAGTCGAAGCATGAATGACTATGCTTTATGCAAGTGGGAACAATTACTGGACTGTCCTGAGAATGGCCACCAAGCAGAGATCCCCAGATTGATGTATATTACTCATCAATTGAAGGAGAGGGACAGGGACAGCCTAGTGTACTTTAATTTTATACCATTTAATAAAGTTCTATTTAAGATTTTATTTTAGGAAAAGTGGAACAAACTTAGCTGAAAGCCTAATAATATCCACCCACTTGCATCCTCAAACACATTGAACTAAAACTGCTGTCTCATACGTAGTGACAGCTTGGGTCACTTCTTGCAAGCAGTATGTAATGATGATGGGCATTTCTCTTTAAGCACACTTCCAATCCTAATGTTTGCAATCTAAGAAACTCCTGCCGTATATTGTATCCTGCCTGTGAAGTTTGCCTTTTGTCATAGAGCCTCAAGAGTTATTGCGTCCCGATTGAGCACTTGCCACTAACGTAAAAACATTGTATAGATCACTGCTTGAGACGTGGAGACACTAGCTTGTAGCCTAAGCCACACTCTGTTTGTGGGCAGAGTGGGTCTTTTCATTCAGTGCCACCACGCTTTCCTCACAGTCTCCTCTAAATTATAAAGTTTTTGATGGCTGAAGAAGATAAAGTAGCTTTGCCCTTGATGGGCTCTCGTCAGTCTGAAAGCACTGTGATTAGAGTACTTTGTATAATGCCTTACATTTGCTGCCTATGGTCAAGCCCCTCCCCAAAGAGGGACACCACATCTTTGCAGCTGCTTGAAAAGGTTAAGGCAGTTAGAGTAGTTTAAAGAATTACAACTGTTAAAACACGGGCATTCAGAAAGAGTTTAGGTTATATAAGTTTCTCACAACAAATCATAACATTAAGCGGGTGACGACATGACACGGATAGTATCCAATGAACCAAGTGGTTTACTTTTTATTTTCTTGTGATTTCTAAAAACCAAAGACCTCCATCGTGACCACCACCCCCCACCCACCCCCAGACAACCATGCAAACATTCCTAAGGGATAGTTTTGAGAATTTAATCATAGGCTTAATTTGGGAAGAGTATGATAAACTACCATTGTGATTTATTTCTCTAGGACTCCTGGTTTTATTCTGAATGTAGAGTTATAGAAAGCTAGAACTTTGAAATCTAATACATGACATGTTTAAAAGACATCACATATAATGGACAGACAGGGGGAAATATGCCTGCATTTAGGTAGATTCACAAATTGCAAGATGGTATTTCAGGCAGATAGTCATATTGCATTAATGGGTTGATGATGGGCAGAGATAGAAACCAGGGAGCATACTTTTCTGGTTTATGTGCACAATATTAGCCTATTTACCTGTTAACAAGTTAAACCTCTTTGGAAAGAATTTGACATCCAAGATACTAGTTCAATGACAAGCAAGTATTAAGTAATATAGCCAGTCTCCACACTGCAATCACATCAACATTTAGATTTTTAGAAATTCAAAGTCAAGTCCGGAGCTTTGAGCTTAAGATATTGAAGCTGTCATATGCAATCTTACCCTTTTCCAGTCGTGGAGTCAACAGGCAGATTCCCAGGAAGGAGTGAGAGGACACAGATTTAATATTTCCCCTGCTCTCTCACTTACTCATCCACTGGCTCCTGCTGGCTATAAACTCTTCTTTGCCTCCCAACAGCCAATCACTGTCATAGTTAAGGTGATGTCAGAATATGAATTCTCACCAGAAAACCCCGAGACTTCAACACTCGTTCAAGACACAGGCTTAGTTGAATAAACATGAAACGTGGTTCTAGGGCCAAGAGGTTTGCATTGTGGAATTTAATTGAAGGTTTAGATGAAGATGAATAGTTTGAGTTCTGAATATATATATAATAATAGACTGTATTTGAATTAAAATAAACAGCAAACGATTCAACGATCTAAACTTTTCTTAATTATACAAGTTCTCACTTTGTTGAAAAGAAAGGAAACTTCCTGCTATTAAATATAATCCTATATTAGCTTAGTAAAAATAAGAAGAAACTAAATCATAATGATGAGGGATAGGAGCTGATGAATAGCTAATATTTCTTACTGAAATATGCTGGGATGACTCATAAATTTAAATGGATAGGATTAAGTCTGTCAAATTTGTAAGATCTATTTACTGAAATGCATTGTTGGCTCTGAGTATAAAAATTGGAATTTATGTGGACTCTGTAGGGTTGCTCATAAATTCCAGCTTTCATACTCAGACCCACTAATGTCACTCAGTAAATAGATCTTACAAATGTCTGAGGGTTACATAGGGCGGCAGGGAGCCCTAGCAGCGTAGCGGTTATGCACCGGGTGGCTAATCTCACAGTCAGCAGTAGGAAACCACCAGTCCCAGGAGAAAGACCAGACTTTCCACTCCAGTCAAAGGCTGTAGTCTCAGAAGCCCACAGGGGCAGTTCTACTCAGGTGCATCATCTATAGCAGCGAGTGTGCGGTTATGGTAGGGTTGCAATGACCCTATGACCCAGTCCTAGAGTCCGTAGCAGTGAGGTGTTTGGTGGCACAACGGTTCAAGCATTGGGACGCTAGCCCCGGGGGCTGGCATTTCGAACCCATCTGTTGCTCTCGGGAAGAACGTTGTGGCCATTTGCTTCTATTAAGATGCACGGCAGTGGGGACCAGATTGGGCAATTGTGCGCTGGCTTATGAGTGTCACTTGAGTTGGAATCTACTTGATGGCAGTGGAGTTGGTCCATGAGTTATGCTACCTAGAAACAAAATTTACCTTTTGTTTTGAATTGTTTATATATCGATTCCCTCCCTGTTGGGCAAATAGCACTTGTTTTTTATTTTCTCAGTTTTCTGGACAGCTTCTGCTGCCTACCCATTTTCATTTTGTTACAGTATGGGAATTGGCAGGTGAGGGGGATCTCTTGTTATTGAAATGATTTACAAAAGTCAGTCATACGAAATTGGTTTATAAATTAAACTCTTAAAAAAACCAAACAAACAACCTCACTGCCAGTGAATCAATTCTGATGCACAGCGACCCATTGGGTTTCCTAGCCTGTGCCTCTTTACAAGAGTAGAGTGTCTTATTTTTCTCCTGAGGAGCACGGCTGGTGGTTTCAAACTGCTGACCTTGCAGTCAGCAGCCCACTGCCCAACCACTATGCCACCAGGGCTCTAGCTTATAAACTAAAGTAGGTATTTATTAGTTTTCAAAGAGAAATATAACTTAGTAGATTGCATGATCTCCTTACCACACCATTCTTTTTCCAATTGGGAAGCTACGTGAAAAACTAAAAAATTAATGCAGATAATTTTTAAGTCATATTGTTACATACTTTGGATAAATACTATCTTTATTTTAGAAAACTTCCTTGAGAAAAAGAAAAAAACTGAAGAGTTCTTTCAATTTGATTTGATTTCCCAAATAATGAGCTTCTAGGAAGTATGAAGCCAAACAAAATAAAATATAGTCCCTCTCTTTACAGTTTAATCAGCCAAGTAGGAAGACCGATCTATATCTCTAGGGCACAACAACAAAAATAGCTACAAGATTCTCAGGTGTTACAGAAGTATAAAGGTCTCATTCTAACTGGCTAAATTAAAGAACAGGGGATTCAGTACCATAGCCCGGAGTACCACAAAGCCAACTGGCATAACAGAGCCCACAAATACATTGTTCTACATCTTACTTTGGTGAGGAGTGACTGGGGTCTTAAAAGCTCCTGAGGTACAACATTGATCTCTCCCTGTCCAGAGGAAGGAAAGGCGATGGAAATTGATGACACATGGAGACGATTTAGTTCAATAGACTAACGGACCATGCAACCACCAGTCGCCAGGACCTGGGGACTGGAAGAACTGTAGATGATTCTTGGTGGCTACCACTACACACTGCTCAGAAAGGGATCACATTAGAGAGTTCGTGAATAGCATGGCAGAAGAATATGGGGGAAAGTCAAGATCATAAGAAAGATCAGCTTTATTTTTCAGAAACACCTCCAAGACAATGGTTCTTAGTCACCTTTCAATTCTGAAAGATTTGGTCAATTTTTAGCCTAATAATAGTCAGTTCCATAGGAGGAACAATAACACTAGAGAGATACACACATCTTAGACTAACCGGCCATTTGAAAACAAAAGGGCAGCATTTATCCAAGGACAAAGTTCAGGAGGGTTAGCAGAGAAGGAGGGATGGAAATAGGAAACACAGGGAGGCAGTGGAATACGTTGTGTTACATGGTGTAGATCTCAGTCCATGAGCTGAAACAAAATTTGTATGGTATGTTGCATATAAAACTGATGATATAGTCTGAAAAATCTGTACCCAATTCATAATTTTTAAAAGTTGGAGAAAAAATAGAGCAGGGAAGCTAGAACCTTATATAAACAAGAAGTAGGTTATCAAGAGGAAAAAGGATACCTATAGGGAAATAGAAGCATTATCAGGAAGAGATTCAAAGGACAGGAAACAATAAACATAACGGGACACCATAGTCTAGTGTATTCTGAGTGCTCATGCTAGCTCTTCATGCGTGGTTCAAACATGCATCGTTTCTCTTATCCCCAAACACACAGAAAGCAATCCCGTGAGATTATTCTCATTCCCGATAGGCAAGGCAGCAAGCAAGAGTGATGATAAGCACGCCTTGGGTTGCACAGCAAGCAAGGGAAGAAATAGATCAAATAGATCACATCTGTATGGTTCTACAGCCCATACTTTAATCACTGCATATTTCTGCAGGAACATTCAGAAACATTAGTCAGACAAGGAAAAACGCCAGATAGTGGAGGAACTGGATCACAATAAGAGCATAGACTTCATCATGGAGATAAGAAACTATTGAAAGGTTAAAGCTGAAAACACACACACACACACACACACACACACACAGTCACATTAGCTGTCTGGAAAAATCTTTTGTTGACAGGACAAACGTACATGCAGATGGTTATAAGGGTGGGCGCCGCAAAGAGGCTATTGCAGTAGTTCAGGAGAGTACTGATCAGAGTCTGAATGAAAGCAGCAGCAACGGGAACACAGAGAAGGAGATATGTGACAGATTGATGAGATCAAAATCGACCTGGTCTACTGGAAGGAGAGAGCAGGAGAAGCCCACGATCCCTACTGGATTTTTAACATGAGTGATTTTGTGAATGGGAGGAACGTACCTCATGCAATGTCTAATGGAGGACCTCATAGGTTATGTTTGTTCAATGAGTGCTTGTGATATGATATAATGAAAGAAATAGAGAACTGAGACCCAAGAAGATAGAAATTTTCCTTGATTCTACCATTGTGTTACACACTAACCCACAGGGAAGTCTTTCCTTTGACCCATTTATTAAAAATAAGGGTGTTTTCACAAGTATAGAAGGACAATGCTTTGAGTGCATTCATTACCCATGAGACACTCTGGCCAAACAATTGAATGTAACTATGACTAGTGTCCATATTCATTACTGGGAGCAGAGGAGCATGCTCAGTGACACCACTAGGAAGCCATCAGCAAAATCCAGAGTGTGGGAAACGTAATAAGATACATGACGTGATTTTTTTCAATGAGGAAGCAGCACAGTAGGAAACATAGAAAAGAGAGAAGATTCATCTATAGTTGGAAGATACTTCAGAGGCATATTTTAAAATATAAAGTGGTTGGAGAAACATTAAATGCTAATTTTTCATGCTATTAATCTTATTATTGATTAGTTCTGGTTGTTTTATTTTTATAAGAAGTCTTATATTTTAGAGATTCATACTTGCTCATTAAAGGAAACAAAGCACAGATTCTTCCTAACTTTAATATTCCTATAATCCAGACCTCCATAGCAACAGTTGTTTTGCAACTCTCATTAGTGTGACACTTTTTTTCATTTACACAGGTGATTATCAATGGATTCTCTCAGATGACATGTGGGTATACATCAATCTCATTTGTGTGTCACATCAATTTTTGAGGTAGGCAATTTCTCAGGGGAAAAAAACAACAACCAATCAGCATTGTGATAAATTCCTTTCTTTACTGGCCACAGATACTCAGTAATGAAATCCTATTGACATTATCTCCCCATTTCTATTGGAATCCAAACTTCTTCCTTTCTTGTAGCCTCTGTCTTTGTTCAAGACCTCACTGCTTCTCGCCAGGCAATCGTAGCAATATTCTTATTCTAATCTTATTTCCTGTTTCCCTTTTAATCAATTCCGTGGCCACAGGATTTGCAATGAAAGATGAGGGTGATGTTCTCAGGCTGGCTCTTGCTAGCTTTTGACTTTGAGGGAAACTTTCTTAATCTAAAAGGTCTGGCATCAGTCTCCCTTTTCTAAAGCCCCTGTCAATGACTGGTTGGAAGCTATCTTCTGATACTTTATGTAATACTTGATATGCTGCTGCAGTGATTGGGTGCTGGTGAGTTGACTTGAGGCGGCGTGACCCCATAGACAACAGAACAAAGCACTGCCTCTTCCTGCCCTATTCTCACCACTGTTGTTAGGTTTGTGCAGACTGTCTCTTTGAGAGCTTTCTTTTGTGCCGATCCTCTACCACACGATGCCCTTTTCGTGGGCTGGATATCTCCTGATGAAATATCTAAAGTCTGCGAGGCCACCTCTCCCCATTCTTCCCTCGAAGAAGCATGCAGACTGTACTTTTTTTTTCTTCCAGAAGTTTTCTGGTTTGAGAGTAGTTTTATTTTACATTATTTCCCCATCCTACACCAATGCTCATAACACAATTCACAATGGTCAAAAGGTGTGAACAATTCAAATGTTCATCAATAATTAACAAATGAACAAATTGAAATTTATTTCTATACACTGAAATACTTACTGGCCATAAAGAGAAGTAAAGTTTAAATATATGTGGCAAGGGTAATAAGCCTTGAAGACATTATACTGAGTGAAATATGAAGGAGACTCCTTTAAAGACAGATTTGTCGGTTCTTCTAGCAGGCCACGGTACTTTTAATATTATTCACCAACGCCATCATTCAGATGCATTCGTTCTTCTTTGGTCTAGCGTATTAATCGTCCACATTTCACATGCATATGAAGTAATGGAAAATACCATGGCTTTGGTCAATTGCCAAGGTCAAAGCGTGGATAAATCTTTCTTCAATGTATTTTCATGTAAAATTTCTGGTCGGTTATTAAGCCATTGCAAGTCTCAGTGGTAGAAGATATAGGAGGAGATAAGCTCTTTCCACTGAATTTATAATCCAGCCAAGTATCTCCTTTATTCCTCCACTTCCAGGCTTCACCTGCTAATGTGAAAGACAAGTGTTGCATTTTCTAACCCCACCCAATTTCCAGCAAAAGGTTCATATTTTACACATATTTTAAACATATAAAAAAACTTGTACCAAATATAAATTCTTCATTGAGAATCACAATGTTCTATTATTCTAATGTTGTGTCTTTGTGTGGTAATAGTGGTGGTACATGTGTGTGTCTCTGTCATCTGTTTTTAATTGTGAGCTTCTGGAGGGCAAGGACTGCATCTATTTAAATTGCTTTATATGGAGTCAGGGAAACCACATCTATGGTTATTTACATGAGACTGAAAAGTTCTCATAGAATTTAACATCACATGAACATTAGTGAGAAGACTCCACTGGTTCTTTTGTCCTTTCTCAAAGAGAACTTGAAAGCTAATACACAATATTCTATGGGGATGATAAATTTAAGGGCAGGGTACGTATGAACTGTTCTTGAGTTGTGGTTTCTGCCTCCAATAATATGCTCTTGACTTTATTTATCTCCTTAAAAGCTATCTTTATTCAAGATTTGGGAAGAGTAAATGAAGGTTGAATCTTTGGGGATCTATCAGTAGTCTTCCCAGGTAGCATACTCTTTCTACCACATAATCAACCTCTGTGGACACTCTTCCAATGGTATTTAATCTTCAAGTCTCTTCCACAAAACCAATAGAGAAAAACATAGCAAAACAAAACCGTTCACTCACTCATATGCCCACTCACCTCTCTCTCTTTCTCCCTAATAGCCAACATTGACATTGCTTCTTACAACTGTGTAGAAGTAACCAATGACTTCTTGGGATCCAGTGTCTTCTTGCTTGTTGATACAAAAGGACACTTTTCAATCTCTTTTTCAATGTACTGTCCCTAGCAGTTGACACCACCGAGTGTCCATTTTTCCAAATCTCTCAATCTTGCTCTTCCTGTCACCTCCATGAGAAGGCTCAATCTAGTTTTTCTCTTCTTCCCCTGCCTGCTGTTTCTTAGTTTTTCTTTTCTTTAGAAGTTTGTATCTGGGACTTCTATCTTCTCTTCTCATTCTGCAAAAAGAGATGATCCCTTTCATTCCTATGGCTTCAATCATGCATTTATTTTTCTAATTTACATTTATTTCCTGAGCTCTGGGATCACATACCAAACTTATAATGGAAATATTTACCTTGAGTACCTCAATTCCTAACTGCCCTTCCTTCTGTTCTTTGACAATTGCTCATACTAGGAATGTATGTGTCATCTTTGTATTCTCCATTCTCTCTCTCTTACACACACACACACACACACACTACACACACACACACATACTACACACACACACACTACACACACACACACACTACACACACACACACACACACACACCACAATCCTTCCAGCTCAATGTAATTTTGTTAATTCTACATTATTCAAATTTTGTTACTTTTATCCATCCCTACTAACAGTATTATCTTACTTGAGACCACTTTTGCTCCCCCAGATCTAATACAAGAGCTCTTGGATACTCTCTTTCCAAAACATTTTTTATACTGTGGCCAAAATAAAGTTCCTAAAATGTTAATATGTTTTAATATCTTCTTAAAATATTAGTATAAAATTTAGCATTACATAGCAGGTCTTTCATGATCTAACTCATATATGACCCCACTGCTCTCCTTACATGCTTATCCCTACATTAAGCTCAAGCCATACTAAAATATTCAGTTTACTTCCCTGTGTCCCCTATCTTTTACTATGGTCTTTCCACATGATGCATTTTGTGTGTATGGTGGTGGTGGGGTTGTGTGTCTAACTATGATCTGCCTTTCATAATTCAGTTCTGAAATCATATTCTTCAGGAAACCAGTCCTACATCCCATCTGAACCAAAATCAGAAGCAAACTCATTGTCATTAAGTCACTGAGGACTCATAGCTCCTGAAATTGTAACTCTATAGTAGAAGAATGCTCCCATCTGATTTCCAATGGCAGAGCTCTCTAACTGGACCATGGTTGAAGTATACCTTTTCTATGCATTTTCATAGAACTCTGCCTGTGGATTCCACTCTGGCAGTACTGACTTCTCCCTGCCTTAGCCATTACGGCTGATTGCTGGTCTTTTTTTATGAAGGTCGTTATGAAGGTTGTTAAAGGTTGGAACAGTGTCTTCAATAACAGTTGGCTTTCTATATGGCTCAAAAAGTTAAGTGGTTCATTATTAGTCAAAAGGTTAGCAGTTCAAGCCCTCCCTGAAGAATATCAGTACTTCTGAACAGCACAGCCTTTCATGGTAATAAGCAGTTCTACTGTACATAGAGGGTCTCCATGAGTTGGATTCAGTGGCAAAACACAGTAACGACCACAGTAAACAGTTTATGTGGTGATTTGTTTGTGAAGCACCCATTTTCCAAACCTAAAGCTTGTCAAACACATGTGTTGTTTAACCAATGAGAATGTGACATCTGAATTTATTTTCTCCTGGAAACATATTTTGATGATAGGGAGCGTGCATTCTGAAAAAACATTGTCAACAAACTCCTTCAATAATTGTTAGGCTAAGAGTGAGTTGCTTCAGAATTAAATTAATTCTTGGCTTAATACTCATCCATTTGTTATGTAAACACATATTTCTTATATGTGTACCATATGTCATTAGATGCACTATTCTAGGCTCTAGTAACAAGCAGCCAGAAAATCCCTATTATATTTTAGTGGGAAAGTAGATCACAAGTAAGTAAATAATAGTGTTTTAGAGTGTAATAAGTAAAGAATTACAGGGAAAGACATGGAATGCTGCAGGAAGTTGTCTGAGAGTTATCTAGTACTGCGATAACAGAACTATCTTAAGTGGGTGACTTTGACAAACTTATTTATCCTCACAGGCTAGAAGTTCAAATTCAGGTCACCAGTTCCAGGGGAAACTTTCTGCGTTGACTCTGGGGATGCTTCTTTCATTATCCATGTGCCCAGGATCCTTTGAGGATTTCCAAATGCTTCAGCATCAATCTATCAATCTTTGCCTGAGTCCAGCAGGTGCCCAGCTCAGGGACCATAGGGGCAAAGGCTGTGCTCTGCCCCTGCCTCTCCTTTCCCGGTGACACTCTAATAGGCACTACAGTCGCACGCAGAACTCACAGATCAAGTTTATCAGTGGAGGGTTTATGGAGGAAGTCAACAAGTTGTAATGCCAGTGAGAACTTCTCAGGGTTGAGTTGTTTATCAGAACAGATTACAACATTTTCCCAGGTAGACTAATAAATGTCAATAGAGGCACTCCACGTCTCTGTAAGCCTCAGCCCAAATCAGCTCATGTCTGTGGGTCAGCAACCCCAGACCCCTGGATTAAGTGTCCAGGGGCACTTCCATAAGCTTCAGCCCAAAGGCATTCAACTCCACTTCCTTGGGTCACAAGCCCAAATTCCTGATTTAAGTGCCCAGAAGCACCCCACTCTGCAAGCCAGGTTTCTGAACGAAAACATTCTTCACTTGCTCCGTGGGTTGACAAGCCTATCACTGCGCCACACTCTGGCGCCTGGTGCTATTGCTGCTCCATTGATGTGATAGCTGTCAGGGGCCCAACCCTGGCTCTTGCTGGTAATGAGATCCCTCCCTCCTCCTGCTTCTCAGAGGGCTCATTTTATATGCAGCATGGCATTGATGGCAGGGTGGCATTGCAGAGAATCCTGCTCACAATTACTCATAGGTTACTCCTACCAGTATCTTGCCCCACCAGACTCATGCATGGAACGGTCATTTGGTGGGGCTTAGAGACATTAGCTAGAAGTGTCCCATTAAATAATTCACTGTCCCTGCACTGAGGCCTCTCCTTCTTTTGAAAGAAAAGCAAAACTCTCCCCTAGTAAAACGGCCCGGATATCAAAACAGAGCTGTGATCTAAGTAAGCAAGTTGCAGCCCATCCTAATCCCTTTGTAACTGACTGAATGGGTGACCACCCCACCTGGAAAAGCATTACCTAATTGCCAAAGGATGACCCATTCAGGTTGACATAGATCTGGGGACAAACAATCCAGTTCAGTGTTAAATATCATCCACATTAGTCTTTTAACATACAAATTTCATTATGCTCTAGGTGAAAGCTTACATCAAGGGGAACAATTTTTATACAGATTGTTACATGACATTGGTTATAATTTTATTTGGATTGTTCAAGGTCCATTGACCTGGCATCCCTTGCCTTCTTATCTTTGCTTTGGGGTAAATGTGGACCATTTGGTCTTATGTAGTTGCTTGTTTTAGTGGCTCACAGGAAATGCTGCTTATTTTATAAGCCAGTCTACCATTTGACTGAAAGATGACCTCCAGGGTTGACTTCAGAGCCAATTTCAAAGGGTGATGTCTCAGGTGTCTCCTTTGTCTCTGTGCATTACATTAGATTTTGAGCAAATTTTTATAAACATATGTGTGATTCTTGACTTTTGACATAAATTCCTATTCTCATAAGAGTAAATATTAAAAATCTGTCTTTCTAGTGGCATATGTTCAATTAAAAAGTTAAACACAAAATTCTTAAGTAGCTACTTCTGAAAATTTTTGAGACTCAAGTTGGCCTATAAAGGCTTGAATTATCCTTTTATTTGCAAAAGGGGATGGGCATTTCCAGGTATACAAAAGGGATAAATAATAGCTTTACTGGTATGCTAAGACAATAGTTGAAAGAATACTTTTTTCTGCATGTGCAAAATGAAGAATAATTTTGCACCTCAATGAATTATTTTTGTTGACACGTTTGTATTTTCAGTCTGAAGGAAATTTTTACTTACCAGAGAGAATGTGTTTATGACATCATTTTGAGTTCAGTTACTTTGTGAATAATCTTAATGTCTCATAAATGGTGTTAGAATGCTTCATTTAAAAAACAAAAACAAATCAGCACATTCTTTGGTGAGGAGCAGAGAAATCTGTTCTCAGAAATCACCACTCCAGGGATTCCACAGTTGACAAATATAGACTTCTAGTTACTAGCTGGGGTTATATTTTTGGTGTTCCTTAGGTTTTCCACTACCTCGGACCTTCTGCAATGTTCCACAATAATAATAGTTTGTGATTCCACAAAAAAACAAATCACTACCAGTTTTAGTTGTGGTCTGGTTGTAATTCTGTGTTATACTGCTCAGGCCATTGAGTCAACCATAAAAGTTGCAACACTCATTGGCCATCTAAGGTCAGCTGATCACTTAGTGGTTGTTCACTGGGAATGTCCTTCATATTTCCTGCTTGGATGTGCCCAAGGTGGAAACTTCAGACCATCAGGAGCCTCTTGCATTCCAAGCATGTTTCTCCCTTATGGGAAAATGACCTCTATGAGTATGTCTGTCTATCTATCTATCATCTATCTATCTATCTATCTATCTATCTATCTATCTATCTATTATTTTGTTGACCTTGATTGCCTTTTATCTGTCCTTTACACAGCTCCTCTCTTTCAAAATTATTCTAGTTTTAGGAATTTTCAGATTTTTCTTTTTGTTTCTCTCTCTCTCTTTTTTTTTAACGTGTTCAAGTTACTTCATGGTTTTTGTGATTCTCTGATAGCTACCTATAGTCCTGTTACAAGACATTAAATGTTTGCAGAGTGATTTGGGATGGATTTACTATGATAGCATGGGACCATTCCCAACACAGGTGAGGCCTTCAAGTTATTCAGGAATTTGAGCTAGGGGCATAAGTTCCTTGCTCTTCTTTATTTTTATTGGTTACTCTGAAGAATCAGTTATTTTTATTTTAAGTTTAAAACACCTAAGGCGTGCTTGGTTCGCGTCCCATGGGAGTAGCGTGTTTTTCAAACTCAAGGTGGTTATTTGTACCTTTGTATCTTCCAGGCACAGCCATGCGCTGAAGCAAAGGAGGAAATGGAGTGTCCCTCTCAAGTTAAAAAGAAAAAAAGAACGATTTCTGATCAGTTCATAGGGAATAAAGTGATGGCAAGCTAAGAGTTAGTTACGGTCAGAAATTTTTTAAAAATCAGATTTAATAATGCTGGAAAATGTGACATTTGGTGAAGTACCCATTTTCACTCACTACTTGAAAAAGTCCCTTCCTTAGAAAAATGACCTCTACATGCATAAAGGTGTATGTCTGATTTTCTTGCATTTCTAGAAAGAAATATCGAAAGCTCTAGAAATACTCTTTTCTTCATAGAAATATATAATTAAAGAATAGCCAAAGTAGATCAGAGGCAGCATTTTTTTCTTTTTTTTAAAAATTATTTTATTGAGGCCTCATACAACTCTTATCACAATCCACATATCCATCCATTGTGTCAAGCCCATTTGTATATTTGTTGCCATCATCATTCTCAAAACATTTTCAATCTTCTTGAGTCCTTGGTATCAACTTCTTGTTTTTTCCATCCCTCGCTGCCCAGCCCCCCATGAACCCTTAATACTTTATCAATTATTTTTATTTTGTCATGTCTTACACTGTCCGACATCTCTCTTCACCCACTTTTTTGTTGCCTGTCTCCCAGGGAAGGGGTTATACGTAGATCCTTGTGATTGGTTTCCCCTTTCTACTACACCCTCCCTCCACCCTTCTGGTATCGCCACTCTCACCACTGGTCCTGAGGAAGTCATCTGTCCTGGATTCCCTGTGTTTCCAGTTCCTATCTGTACCAGTGTACATTCTCTGGTCTAGCCAGATTTGTAAGGTAGGATTGGGATCATGATAGTGGTGGGGGGGGATCATTAAATAACGAGAGGAACATTGTATGTTTCATCATTGATATACTGCACCCTGACTGGCTCGTCTCCTCCCCTCGACCCTTCTGTAAGGGGATGTCCAGTTGCCTACAAATGGACTCTGGGTCTCCACTCTGCACTCCTCCTCATTCACAATGATATGATTTTTTGTTCTTTGATTCCTGATCACACAAGGTGGTGTGCTTCTTCCATGTGGACTTTGTTGCTTCTGAGCTAGATGGCTGCTAGGTTATCTTCAAACCTTTAAGACCCCAGATGCTATATCTTTGATAGCAGGCACCATCACTTTTCTTTACACCATTTGCTTATGCACCTGGCTTTGTCTTCAGCAATCGTGTTGGGAAGGTGAGAATCATGAAATGCCAGTTTAATAGAACAAAGTTTTCTTGCATTGAGGGAGTATGTGCGTAGAAGCCCAATGTCCATCTGCTATCGTAATACTAAACCCATAAATATATGCATAGATCTAGTTCCCCTTCATCATATATAAATATATTTGCATATGTACATGCCTGTATTTAGACCTCTATAAATGCCCTTTGCTTCTTAGTTCTCTCTGTTTCCTTTTACTTTCCTCTTGTCCCACTATCATGTTCAGCCTTTATTTGGGTTTCAGTAATTCCTTTTGGGTACATTGCCCTTGATCAAACCCTACCACCCCTCCTACACCCTCCTTGACACTGATTTTGGATCACTTGTTAGTCCCTTGTCCCTTGGTTTGTTAACACCACTTCCTTTCCCCCGCCTCCCCCTCTCCCATGACCCCCAGAACTGTCGGTCCTGTTGTTTTCTCCTCCAGATTGTTCATCCAGCCTATCTTACCTAGATAGGCATGCAGAAATAATTATATGCACACAAACAAGACAGAGCAAAACAACAACAAAAAAACAATAACAACAACAACAAAAAAGAAAAGTCTGTAAATACTTCAAGGTCTGTGTGTTGACCTTTAGGAGTGTTTTCTTGTAGAGTTTGATGGGGTGCGATGCCCTGACCTCAAAGTCTATTTTTTGGTACTCCCTCAGGACTTCCTTGCTCTGTTCCCCTTGCAGATCCATTACACGCCCTTAGTGTTCTGCCTCGGTGTGGTGGAGACAGACTAGGCGCAATTCCCACTCCATGTCTCCAGTGTTGTCCTCCATAGGGCTATGGATCATTGAGGGATGTTTTGTCTCAACATCCCAGCCATATGGTCTTTCTGTGCCTTGGCTGTTCTGAGCAGGGATATCATCTTCAAGGCTTGGTGAGTCAGGATGTGCTCCACTCTCTCTTCCTCCCCTTTCATTTGCTTCTGTGTGCTCTGATCAAACATGTCCTTCACCCTAAGCTGTAACTCCAGTGCTGTCAGAGGCAGGATTTCTAGAATACAAGAAAAATAGTAAGTACATGTATAAACTGGTGGACAGAGAAGGAAGACATTATATTACCATGTTCTCAGATCTAATTATACAATATCAAAAATATGGTGTCCACTAATGCTTACCAGTATTATTCAGAATAGCTGAAACCTGGGAACAAAGTGTCCATTCATCCATCAATAATGAAATGGATAAGTAAAATTGGCTATATACAACCAATGGAATATCATTTTGCCATAAAAAGAAAAGTACTATTATATGACATGATGTGCATGAACCTTGAAAACATTACACTAAGTTGAATTAACCAGGCATAAAAGACAAATACTATATTATCTCATTTGTATGAAATATCTAGAATGGCCAAATTTATAGAGACAGAAAGTAAATTAGTGGTTACCAAGGGATTGGAGAAGAGAATCATAAGGAGTTATTTCTTGTTTTGTGAGTACAAAGTTTCTGTTTGGGATTATGAGGAGTTTTGGAAACAAACTGTTAGTTATTACATGACATTATAAGCGTGATTTCTGCAACTGGATTGTACGCTTGAAAATGGTGAAAGTGGTCGATTTTAAGTTGTGTCGATTTTACTGGGGGTGGGGGAAGGGAGCTTATGACTTTCAGTATTTTTAAACAGAAATAAAGAGCCATAAATCTTATCCACTCTAAAAGGAAAATTATATTGAGCAATTTATTTTTCTTTAAATCTGATGAGCTGGCTTCATGAAATGATATCCTCTCTTAGGTTTGTGGCTTTACATGTAGGTGGTGGTGCGGAGGGGGGGTCAAAGGATTTGCCTACAATTTCAGGCTGATTCAAAACCAGAACCAAGTCCTCCTTGTAATTATGTTTTCTTATAATAGCTCAAAAGCTGCTGCTCCATGTTGAAGTTCATGCATTATTAAGGTAAGAAGACAGAACCATTGCTCTTCCCGGTGCTACTGTATCCATCAGAGAGCAGCCACCACCCAGCGAGAGGTCAGAACTGGTCTTTGAAGTAGAAGGCATGTTGGCTCTCCTCAAAGACAGGAAGTTCTTTGTAGATTTAGCTGTTTAAAAATCTTCACGGGTGAGATTCAGAGCTAGAGCGGGCGCTGCACAAAGGAACACGTTATTGGCGCACACTCAAGTCTAAGAGGATACAGAGAAGATAACACCGTGCCTTGAATGGGCCGTGGGATTGTAAGGGATCCACTTTCCAGCTCGGGGACCTTTAGAGAAGTTGCAAACAGGCTATCTGTGGTAGGTGGGTAAGAAGGGCGGGACCAAAGATGATGTTGAAAGAGATCTGTGGGAAAGTTCATGCATAACTGTGCTTGCACGTTTTAAAAAGACCAAAACATTCAATGACAAAGATCTTCCATGACACTAGTGAGATACATATAAATTGCTTCCTTGGATTCCTAAGGCACACTTCATATTTTAAAAGTTAGTGTAGTTTACATAACTTAATCATTGGTTAAAAATTTTGGAGAAAGACATATGGCAATTTGGCCTAATGTGTCCTTGCTAAGCAACAATATGCTACTACAGAATCTTCATATTCTACTACAAAATCTTCATTGCATTAACCAAAAGCAAGGCTCCAGGAATTGATAGAATACCCATTGAAATGTTTCAGCAAGCTGATGAAGCACTGGAAACACTCATGTGTCTATGCCAGGAAATTTTTCCCATTTCAAAGATAAGTGATCCAACAGAATGCTCAAACTAAGGAAACTTTTTACTTAATATCACCCAGCAACCATTTCAACAGCACATTGTCAGGGAGTTGCCAGAAGTTCAGGCTGAATTCAGAAGAGGATGTAGACATATGCAAATATAACATGGTTAATGCAGTAAAACAAATAAAAACCATAATAGTAAGTGGAGAAAATATTAAAGAACTAGAGGATAATTATGTGGCTCATCAGTGCCATACCATCCCTTTATCATCCCTTCAGTGTGGCCCTTCTGAGAGGGACTGTATAATTATCTTACAAGTGGGTTTTGAATCTCCACTACATCCACTCCCCTTCACATCGATTTGGTTGCTTGTTTTTGAACTTCTGATACCTCTTCTGGTTGACACCTCATGATCACACAGGCTGGTGTGGTCTTGTTGCTTCCCTGCTAGATGGCTGCTTATTTAACTACAAGCCTTTAAGACCCAGATGCTATATCTTTTGATAGCCAGGCACCATCAACTTTCTTCACCACATTTGCTTATGCACCCATTTTGTCTTCAGTGATCATGTCAGGAAGGTGAGCATCATATAGTTCCACATTACTAGAACAAAGGGTTCGTGTACTGAGGTAAGATTTAAGTAGAGCTCTAAAGTCCTTGTGCTTCCTTGTTGGATTTGCATATATATATATATACATATGTAAAATGCACATATATTTTTTCTTCTTTCCTCTTTTTTCTTCCTACCCCATTATTATGTCTAATCATCATTCACTTCTCAATAATTCTTCTCAAATACACCTTGATCAAACACAACCAGAAAAGCTACACTCTCTTTGCTATCAATTTTAGAACATTTACTTTTCCCTGTACCCATCATTGTTGGCTCCCCACTAACCTCCCCCATTCTCCCATGCCCCCCAGGAACCTGTCAGGCACTGGTCCATACAATTGGTCCAGGAGCTGCCTCCGTACAATTGCCTATCATGCCTATCTTGTATAGATAAAGACAAAAATACATATACTCACAAGTCTAACAGGGATTCTGGCACAGAGCAGATGAATATCTCTCTGTTAAACAGAGAGAAGGACATGTTATAAACCATCAGTCCAGTTTAAGATTGTTCAGTACATAGATAACCTGTCAGAAACAGTAACAGGAGGAAAGGGTCTCTGAGGATATGGGAAGAGGGGGGACAGCCGGGGAGAACAGGGATCTGCCAGCATTGATGACTCTAGCCCCACTTGATGGGATCAAACAACAGAATTATATGTGAACGGATGTATAGGATTGTATAAGATATGGCGAAAGAATGAACGAAAGAGAGAAAGAGTGAGTTACTGGGGAGTACAATGGGGGAGGGAGAGAATTAGGGGAGCAAATATCAAGGAGTTCCAGAATGAAGAAAATATTTTGCTACAAATCGTGGTAGCACTGCTTGATGTGGTAGAATTATGCAATGTTATATCAGCACTGCTTGATGTGGTAGAATTATGTAATGTTATATCTGTCCATGTCCCCCTCCCCAAACCTCCCCCGCCAAAAAGACCACACAGCTAGTGGGGAAAAGAAAAGGATGTGGAACATGGAGATCATTGCTGATGTCAGATAGATCTTGGCTGAAAGCAGAGAAACCAGAAGCTTACTTGTATTTCATGGACTATGCAAAGCCATTTGACTGTGTGGATCACAATAAACTGTGAATAACCTTGACTGTGCTCATCTGGAACTTGTACACGGATCAAGAGGCAGCTGTGTGAAGTGAATGAGGAAATGCTGAATGGTTTAGAATCAGGACAGGTGTGTGTCAGGGTTGTGTCCTCTCATCATACTTGTTTAATCTATATGCTGAGCAAATCATCAAAGAAGTTGATTATAAGAAAAAGAGTACGCCATAGAGAGGAAGGCTTATTGCAACCTGTGATCTGCAGATGACACAACCTTGCTTGTGAAAGAGGAGGACTTGAATCACTTGCTGATGAAGATCAAGGATTGCAGCCATCAGTGTGGATTACAACTCAATGTAAGGAAGACCAAAATCTTCACAACTGAACCAATAGGTAACATCGGGATAAATGGAGAAAAAGTTGAAGTTGTCAAGGATTTTGTCTTGCTTGGATCCACAATCAATGCTCATGGAAGCAGCAGTCAAGAGATCAAAGGAAGAGTTGCCTTGGGTATACCTGCTGCACAAGACCTTTTTAGAGTGTTGAAAGCAAGGATATTACTTGTTAGGAGAGACCAGTACCTTGAGGACATCTGCTTGGTAAAGCAGAGGGGCGGGGAATCAGAGGAAGGCCCTCAACAGGGTGAATTGATGCAGTAGCTACAACAATGGGCATAAGCACAAGAATAACGGTGGGGATGGCTCAGGGCTCGCAGCACTGTATCCTCTTTGAGCAGCACTGCTGAGTCAGAACTGACTCGATGGCAGCTACCAATAACAAAGAAGCAGGCACAAAGCCAAATGAATGTTGATGTGCAAATATAATTAAAACAAGACATTTGCCCTTAATTAATTTGTGAAGAAGCTGAATATATGAGTGGGACCTTCATATATGTCTTCTAAAATGCCTAAACAAATCATCAGAGCAATGTCTTTTATGTTTATGCAGTTGATGTTTCTCTCTTTTTAAAATTCACACAGTAAATTTATTAAAACCAAATTAAAAGAACACATTATTAGATTGAAAAAAAATTCCAGTGACAGTGTAAATTCAAGTGGGACATTTCTGAAAATTTCTGTAGACCTATGTGAAGTACTTACACCAACTCTAGATATATGAATTCATTTCATGTTCAGGGTATTAGAAATCAATTTGCCTCTTTATTATACTGCAATGTGTCATATTAGCCAATCTTTGTATGCATTAAATTCATATTATTCTTTAGCTTGCTACCAAATTCTAGGTCTGTAAATTGAATTCTATATTCTAACATATGCACAGCAAGAAACAATTTGTGGACCAGCATGAACCATTCATATACAGCAAACTTTGGCCTTTGCAGCAGCCTACCTGTTAGGCGACACTGCACAGAGAACTCTGGGCTATTCAGAGGACTTTTTTTGTGTGTTTCCACCAAATTATACCATGCTGAACTCAGCGGTTATGTGGTTGCATCCATATAAGGAAAAGCTGACACAGTGAGCTTAACATATTTACTGGAATGGATATAGCATGGTTCCCAGGCTACTAGGGTACAGTAAGATTAGACTAGATATCAATTTTTAATTTTTAAAAAATAAGACATAGTTGCTTTCTTCCTGTCAGATGGCCAAGTAGCTATCTTCCAAATTCCCTTGCATGGATGAGAGAGTGCTTCCAGTGTCTCATAGGCTTGTTGAATCATTTCAAATGGGATTCCATCAATCCCTGGAACCTTGTTTTGACTAATGCTTTCAGTGCAGCTTGAACTTCTTCCCTCAATACCATTAATTTTTGTTCATATGCTATCTCCTGAAATGGTAGAATTTCAAACAGTTCTTTTGGTAGAGTGACTCTATTTTTTCCATTTTGTTTTGATGATTCCTGCATCATTCAATATTTTGCCCTTACAATCTTTCAATATTGCTTGAATTTCTATAAAATTCATTGTTTCAGATATGCTAAGTGTGTTCTTCCCTTTGGGTTCACTAATTCTAGGTCTTTATATATTTCACTATTGTGATAGGTAGGTTTATTGTGTCAACCTGGCCAATAAGAACATGTGGGATTAATAAGGCCGCAGTTTGATTAGAGGGCAAAGAGCTAGATGGCTCGGTTAGCCCCACCTGTCTCTCTCTTGCTTCCTGGTGATTGGACCAGCGTGCGGATGCCTTAGCAATTTTCTGCCTCAACTTGTGAGCTATGCTACCTGTGGGACACCCAACCCGTGGACCATGTCCTAGAGCTTGAGTTTCCTTCGAAACCTGTTTCACCACACTGCTGGTATACATATCACTTGAAATGGGGACTGTCAGATCCTGTCATCTGACTGACTGTTGGTGACCCACCCTGCTGTTTGCTGCCTGTGGCCGGACTGCCTGTATTGCTCTATGGAAGACTCAGCTGTCTGCTCCCTTTACCATGGACCCAGCAGCCCTTGTGAGTTGAAGGACTTCCAGTATATTAACAGTTTCATTGAAGTGAGTTGAAATGAGCCCACTGTATTGCTGTGTGGACTAATTAGTTGTTTTATTTCTTCATGCTATATATATATATAATTATATATATGTATATATAAGTATATATAAGTATATATAATTACAATGTACATAATTATAAGGGTCCTGGTTTTGTTTTTCTAGAGAACCCTGTCTAACACAATTGGCACTAGGAGTGGTTCTAAAGAAGTAGGATCATAAATATGGGTTTCTCAAATTGGCACTCCAGCATGATTAGCCTTAACAGCTCTGATAACCCTATCTCTACCCCAAAGGCATGGATAAGTCTGCCACTCTCCGAGCGGGTGGTGGTGATCCATGGTGTGAAGGAGCAAAGTTCATAGCCACAGTATCACCACCAATAGATGACGTGCTGATTAGAGGAGAGGCTCTGGGTGATCGTGTGGTTGATATTTTCTAGCAGTTTTGTCAGGGAAGCTGGTTGGCTGGTCCTCCTTACAAAAGAAAATGTGACCAAGGAGAGGGATAATCTCAGAACCTCAGAAGCACATCTCAAGTGCCGAATAGCAGATCTAAAAACTTCTGCATGTGCTACAAAGGAGAGTTTTCTCTCCTCTAGTAATAGAACTGACATTTCTGAAAACCAAATCTGGAGTCTCATCATACAAGTAGCTGAATTACAGCATCAGCTGAATTTCAGGTCTAGAACAGTGGCTGATATTAAAGTAAGGGCATTGATCGGAAAGAACTTGGACCTTGAAATATGGGATGGGAATATATGGGCTGATGTTCAGAAGAGGAGAATATTGAGCCTCTAGAGACGATTGAGCCACCCCAGTAAATAGAATTGAGCCACCCCAGCAAATAGATACACCCCTCCTAGCTGAGGGGATTAATCCACACCTGAGCAAATTAACCAAACTGTTCAAGCTGAAGTGCCAGGTGGGGTTGCAACTGTGGTATTGCCTGGAGGAGATACCTTACAAGTTAGTTCCGAGAGCACCTGGGAAGCACCCTCTCCACCCATTGTTTTCTCTAGACCTGTAAGGAGAATTAAATCTCAGAGAGTTCCTAAAGGTGAGGTTCAGATGACTCAGGAAAGAGTGTGCTATATTCATAAGGATCTGCTGGAGTTTCCAATACATACAAGCAGAAGCCTGGGGAATATCCCTGAGAATGGTTACTAAGGGTGTGGGGTACTGGTGCAAGGAATGTAACATTAAACCAGTCTCAGTTTCTTGATATGGGGCCCCTAAGTGCAGATTCTTTCTTCAGTGTCTCAGCAAGAGAGGTTAAGAGAGGATCTAATTGCTTAATTGGTTGGTTCGTTGAAGCATGAGCTGCCAGGTGGCCTAGATTAGACCAACTTGTGTCTAACACAATTATAATATTGGTCTTTGTCTTCTAGAGCTTCCTTTACAATTTTTTCCATATACCTTTTTGACTTCATCATTTCTTCCATTTGCCTTGGCTACTCAACAATTCAGAGCAAGTTTCAGAGTCTCTTCTGACATCCAGTTTGATCTTTTACTTTCCTGTCTTTTTAAGGACCTTTGCTTTCTTCATAATTGATGTTCTTGGCATCATCTCACAACTCATCATTAGTGTTCAAAGCAGCAACTCTGTTCTGGAGATGTTCTCAAAATTCATTTAGGATATAATTAAGGTCATACTGTGGCTCTTGTGGACTTGTTTTAAATTTCTGCAGTTTAAACCTTAACCTATATATTAGCAATTGATTGCAAAAATTGGAAATTTTAGCAATTGGCTCCTCTTAGCTGTCGATATGGGGCTTCTCCACGTATCTTTCAATAACTATAGTGAATCAGATTTCTATATCCCATCTGGAGAACTCCACATGTATAGTCGCTATTTGTGTTATTGAAAAAGGATCATTGTGATGAAGATGCTCTTGGGTCTTGCAAACTTTTATCATGTGATACCCAGCTTCATTTCTGTCACCAAGGCCTATTCCCAACTACTGTTCCTTCATCTTGTTTCTAAGTTTTGCATGTGAATAGTCAATAATTATCAAGGCATTTTGATTGCATGTTTGAAATGAAATCCATATCCCCTTCCTTTTCTGTGTGTGTTTTGGTCAAGTTGTGAGAATTTTTGTATAATCTATCTTGAAGGCTGGAGTTGATTTTCATCAATAAGTATTTCCAGTTCCCTTTGCTTTCAGTAAATGAAGTTGTACAGTCTGCATATCTCAGGTTGTTAATAAGCCTTCTTACAACCCAACGCCATGTTCATCACACAGTCCAGGTTCTCAGTCTAGTTGCTCAGGACACAGATTGAATAAGCATGGTGAAGGGCTGTAACGCTGACACACCCTTCCTATTTTTAAACCATGCAGTAGCTCCTTGTTCTACGTGAACAACTGCCTCTTGATTTCAGTGCAAACTGCATAGGCACAATTTAGGGTTATCGGGTTTCCCGGGTTTTGCCATGTTATCCATAATTTGTTATAATCCACCCAATTAAATGCTATAAAATGCATACATCTCAAGTGTACATTGAGTAAAATGCTTACCAGTGCTTACCAGTTCTAGAGCATTTCTAGAACTCTCCAACGTTCTTTGATGTTTGTTTTGTCTCTCTGTCCCCCAGAGACCACTGCTATCCAGGCTCTTACACTAGGTACTGTTTTGGCCTTTTCCTGAACTTGCGACAATATGGAACTGTATAGTCATTTCTCCTTTTGTGCCTGGCTGCTTTTGCTATGCATAATGTTTTTGATATCTATCCATTTTGGTATGCTTATCAACAGCTCTTTATTTTGATTGCTTAGTACTATTCCATTATATATTATGATTTGGTTATTTATTCTCCTGCTAACAGATCTTTAGTTTGTTTTGAATTTTTCTGTCATAGAAGATCTGCAATGAATATTTGTGAACTAGTTTTTTATGAGCATAACATGTTCAATTTTATATGTAAGTGGATTTAAAGTTAAAGCACTGATAATAAACCTATCAGTGAGGACCTAGAGTAAAATCAGTATAAAATAGATAGATGAGGACCAGTGCAATATCCCTGGGGGTGGAGGTGGGGGGCATCTTACAATTCGACAAAACACACCAGGAGTTCCACACTGCAATGCTCTCTTACCTGTTGTATACCACTGCCATCGAGTTGGAATTCCACCTCATTGGGACCCTCCAGGGTTTCTAAGACTGTAAATCTTTATGGGAACAGAGAGCTTCATATTTAGCCCTCAGAGAGGCTGATTGATTGGCACCAAGACCTGTTCAATGCCTAACTTGTAGTCTGTACTCAAAATTCCAGCCGAAACCATTAATATTCAAAAAGAAAATTTGAAAGATAGAACAATCATACACTTTTAGACAGACTGGCAGATTTTCCCATATTTTAAATTGAATCTGCAGAGATCCATTGCACTACAGAATATTTATAAAACTAAAATTTGAAAGTCATTACTTCAATGAAATTGGAGGACATCATGCCCAGCAAAGTCAGTCAATATCAGAAAGATAAATATTTCATGACATCATTCTTACAAAGGTGAAAAAAATGGCCTTAACACCAAAGAAAAAGGACTGGAAGCCTATGACTAGGCCAGAGCTGAAGGGAGAGAGAAAAGGGAAGGGACAAGGAGGTAAAGGGGAAAGGTGATCAAGAATTTTTTATTTTTCAAGTTGAAGGCAAGAAGGGAAAAGAGAGGGAGAAGAATAAACCACAAACATGAGGGTTTACTGGAACTCTGTAATTATTTTGATGAGATTAGCTGTATTTTATTTCTAGAGAAATAAATATGGGCTTCTTAAATTGGCTCTCTAGCCTGACTAGTCTTAACACTAGTAATGCTACTTCAACACCCCACTCCTGGTACCAATGTAATAGACAGGGTTCTCTAGAGAGATAAAACCAGATTGCTGATAATTATATATATATAAAACGATAGATAGATAACATAAGAAATTAACTGTTAAATGATATACAGATAGATATATAATACAAGAAATGAACAGTTAAAATTATAAAGCAGTACAAATGGCTCAGTACAACTCACTCCCGTGAGAGACTTCTGAGTCACTGGCAGTCCTTCAAGTCTTGAAGGATGCCAGGTAGTCCTCTGTAGAGATAGCTAGGATATCCCAGCACAGGCAGCAAACAGCAAGGCAGGTCACCAACTGTCAGCCAGGTCACCAACCCTCAGTCCCCCCCAGCTCCAGAGATGTACATTCTAATTCTCTGGCGAGGCAAGTCTTAAAGGGACCTCAAATTACAGGGACACAGTTCACAGGTTAGGTGTCCCACAGGTAATGTAGCTTGCAAATTGAGGCACAGAACAAGCAAGGCAGCCGCACACTGGTCAGATGATCAAAGAGTGAGAGACAAGAAAGGTGAGGCTCACCGAGCCATTAATCGCTCCTGCTCTTCAATTAATCCCACGTGTGTTTGTTGGCCAGACTGGCACAATAAACTATCTCAGTATATTTTTCTTTATGTTATAATCCACAAATAACATACACACAGTCAAAATCCCAACTCTGCCATCGGGTTGATGCTGACTCACAGTGACCCTACAGGGCAGGGTAGAATTGCCCCTGTGGATTTCCAAGACTGTAAGTGTTTATGGGAGTAGAAAACCCCATCTTTCTCCCATGGAGCAATTGGTGGTTTTGAACTGCAGCAGCCCAACATGTAACCATTATGCCACTAGGGCGCCTTGCAAATAAGAGGCGAAAATCATTATAATAATTAATTAGAATTTTTAAAGAGAGATAAAGTTCACAGCCTTAAGAACCTTCCAGATTCCTTTCCACCAGACCTGAACACAGGTCTGAGTGGTTATAAACGGAGAAAGAATAAAATTGCTACTAACCTAAAATCGTTTGTGACATACAACCTAGTTTAAAACAAAACCAAACAAATAAAAAATAAAAAGTTTTAGTTTCACTACTTGGAATATTTTTAAAAATAACTTCTGGTCTGGTTTAACAATTAATACCTTCTAATATTAGAGAGGAGAAATAGAACAAGAAGTGAGTTAGGAAGAAAAGAGTTCAATTTATTCTTAAGATGACCACACATTTAACTGATGGTAAGATTTAAGACCATATCTCTCATGTCTTAGAAATACAGATATAGAGGAAAACACTCTGTACCTTTCAGATTCCTATTTTCTACTCATGTACTATATAACACATAGTTACATCTCTGATACTTTCTCTCACCAAAACCACACTCACTGCCATCGAGTCAGTGATGACTCATAGCGCCCCCACCAGTGGGTTTCCAAACAGTAACTGTTTATAGGAGTAGAAAGCCCAGTCTTTCTCCTGCAGAACTGCTGGGGGTTTCAAACTCCTGACCATGCAGCTCACAGCCCAGCACATAATCACTACAGTACCAGTGCTCCTGATGCTTTCTGTATATTGTTAAAATACTTAAAGCATGGTCTTTTGTGACTGAATAATGCTCTTCCATATTTACTTATCATAATTTTATTGTTGATATCTGTTATTTAATTTGGTTATTATATAGAATACGTTGAAAGTCTTTACATGTGCATCTTTATCTGAGTTTCTGACAGGTTTTTAGCAAAGATTCCCGGATCTGGAATCATTGTATCAAAGTAATGAACATTTGTAGCTTCCTCAAATTTATTATCAAACTACTTTGGAGAATATTTTAACCAATTAAAATCTTTAAAAAAGAGCACATGCCTGTTGCTGAACCCTTGTTGTTGTTGATAGGTGCCATTGAGTCCGTTATGACCGAAAGCAACCTTATGCACTACAGAATGAAACACTGCTTAGTCTTGACCCATCCTCCAAATTGTTCCTATGCTTGAGCCCACTGTTGCAGCCACTGTGTTGGTCCATTTCTTTGAGGGTCTTCAGCTCCCTCGCTGCCCCTTCTAATTTACCAGCCATGATGTCCTTCTCCAGGACCGGTTCCTCCTCACAAAATGTCCAAAATATGTAAGAAGAAGGGAGCACTCTGGCCATACTTCTTCCAAGACAGATTTATTTGTCTTCCTCCCTTTCAGCAAGCAAAGTTGTGTCATCTGCATATCTCAGGTTGTTAATAAGCCTTCCTTCAATCATGATGCTACATTCTTCTTCATATAATCCAACATCTCTGATGATTTGTTCAACATACAGATTGAATAAGTATGGTGAGAAGATACTACGCTGTGGCACATCTTTCCTGATTTTAAACCATGCACATTCCTTTGCTCTGTTGTACAATTTCCTGTTGATCCATGTACAAGTTCAAGATGAACACAATCAAGTGTTATGGAATTCCCATGCTTCTCAAGGTTATCCAAAGTTTATCATGGTCCACACAGCCAAATGCCTTTGCACAGTCAATAAAACAGAAGCAAACAGCTTTCTGTTATTCTCTACTTTGAGCCAAGATCCATCTGACATCAGTAATGCTATCCCGAGTTCCACATCCTCTTCTGAATCCAGCCTGAACATTTGACACCTCCTTGTCAGTGTCCTGGGGAAACCGTTATTTGATGATCTTCAGTAAAATCTACGGGCATGTGATATGGTTCTATAGTTTGAGCATTCTGTTGGGTCATCTGTCTTTGGAATGTGTATAATGTGGATCTCTTCCCAACAGTTGGCCAAGGAACTATCATCCAAATTTCCTGGAATAGATGAATGAGTGCATCTAGTGCTCTATTAGTTTGTTGAAACATTTTGACTAGTGTTTCATTAATTCCTGGAGCCTTGTTTAGGGATAATGCTTTCAGTGCAGGTTGAACTTCTTCCTTCAGTACCGGATAATTTTTGCTCTTATGCTACTACCTCCTGAAAAGGTGGAATGTTGATGAATTCTTTTAGCTTTTTTATATGTATTTTTTCCATTTTCTTTTTATGTTTTCTGCACCATTAAATATTTTACTCATAGAGTCTTTCAATATTGCAATACAAGGCTTGAATTTTTTCAGTTTCAGATATGCTGAGTATATCCTTCCCTTTTGGTTTTCTAATTCTAGGTCCTTACACATTTTATTGTAACATTTGGCTTTGACTTTTAAGCTGTCCTTTGAAATATTCTATTCAGCTCTTGGACGTCACCATTTCTTCCATTTACTTAAGCTACTCTGTTATTAAGAGCAAGTCTCAGCGTCTCTTCTGACATCTACTCTGATCTTTTATTTCCTGTATTTTTAATGACTTTTTGCTTTTTCATGAATGATGTTCTGGTTATTCTCCCACAGCACATCGGGTATTCCTTCATTAATGTTCTCTGCATCGAATCTATTTTTCAGATGTTCTCGAAATTCAGGTAGGAAAGACTGAAGGCTTTATTTTGGTTTTCATGAGTTCGTTTAAATTTTCTTCAGCTTTATCCTGAGCAGATGATGATCTCCTTTTATGTATGAGCAGATGATGATCTGCTTCACAGTCAGCCTTTGAGCTGGTTTTAGTTGCTGACATTGACCTGCTGCTTCTTACATTCCTGCACATACATTCAATTTGATGTCTGTTGATTGCATCTGAAAAACTCCATGTGTACAATCACCTTTTGTGTTGCTGAATAGTTATTTGCATTGAACAAGTCATTGGTTTTGCATAATACTGTCAAGCAATCTTCAGCAGTTGGGAAATACGGGCTTGGGAGGACTTGGTAATACCAAGTTCTTAGTTTCCAACTACTGTGCCTTCTTCTTTGTTTCCAACATTTGCATTCCAATCACTAACAATTATCAATGTATTTTGATTGCATGTTTTATCCATTTCCAGCTGTTGTTGGTAGAAATTTTAATTTCTTCATCATTGTCTTTTGTGGTTGTTGCATCAATTTGAATGTTAGTTGTTGAAGGAAAATAGATATAATTCTATCACAAACAGCATGGTATGATTTTGTAATCTCCCTTTGACAATGAATACCATTGCCACTCTTCTTGATTGTGTCATTACCAGTATAGAAATCCCAACTAGTCATATGATTTCTGATTCAACATGGCCAATACCAGTCCATTTCAGCTCACTAATGTCTAGGATATTAAACCTTAATGCATTCAATTTCATTTTTGACTACTTTCAAAAATCCTAAATTCATACTTAGCACATTCCACGTTCTGATCATTAGCAGATTTTTGTAGCTGTTTCTCCTTACACTGAGTCTTGCCCCATCAGGAAATGAAAATCTTAAAGGCTCTATTCCAAAAACTTTACCTGACTCACAGTAGCATGATCAACATCACTCCAAGAAATCAGCTCCTCCTTAACCACGTTTCAAGTGTCCTTCAACCTAAGAGAATCTTCCTCCAGTATTACCTCTGAATGTTCCGCTTCCATTCATTAGCCTTCAGTCTAGGACAATGTATGGATGCTACAGGAGCTGGGGTGGGGAGTGGGGAGAAGATGTGCTGCAACGGTCTTTGGGGAGGAAGATCTCACTTCTTTTAACTTTTAAGGAGAAAATTTTATAAATTATTGTAGATGTAACAAGACAGTAATTTGGATTCTAATAAGTTACAAGTTTTATTTACCTAAGTAGATAATTCTTACTGATAATTCTCGTTAGCTAACCTCATTCATTAAATGTAGTAGAATATAATACTTTTCTCAATTCAAATTAAATTGATTTTTATTTGATTTTTGAAATTTACAACATATTTCACTAAATGACTTTCTTGAATACATCTTTTTCATGTTTTCTTTGTATATGGTATTTTTATAGTTATACACCCCTTTGAGATCCCTGGTGGCACAGTAAGTTAAGCATTGTGTTGCTAGCCACAGTGGCAACAGTTCAAACTTACCAGGTGATCCCATGGGAGAAAGATGAGGCTGTCTGCCTCTGTAAAGATTTACAACCTCAAACATCTTGTAGAGTATTCCCACTGTCTTATAGGGGTCAGAATAAGGATTCCTGGTGGCATTGTTGGGTGAGCACTGGAAGGATAGCCACAAAATTGGAGGTTCAAACCCACTAACTGCTCCTTAGAGAGATTTACAAAACCTTGGGAAACCTATTTAGGGTCACTCTGAGTTGGAATCAACTGGGTGGTATTGTGCTTTGAAATTTGTTTGTTAATGGTTCACAATCTACTCAATGATGTATCTAATTGGTGCTATCTCATCTGTTCTAGCCCATTGCACAACAAAATGAAACACTGCCCATTCTTGTACCATCCTCACAATTGTTCCTGCACTTGAACCCATCGTTTCAGCCCCTGTGTCAATCATTTCCTTGAGGACCTTCCTGTTTCTCTCTACCCGTCCATTACACCATGCATGATGTCCTTCTCCAGGGACTTGTCTCTCTTGACAACATGTCCAAAGCATGTGCAACTGGGTCTCACCACCCTTGCCTCTAAGGAGCACTCTGGTTATACTTCATCCAAGACAGATTTGTTTGCTTTTCAACCATCCATGGTACTTTCAGCACCACAATCCCAACACAGATTCTTTTTCAGTCTTCCTTATTCCATGTCCAACTTTCACATGCATCTGAGGAAACTGAAAAAACCATGACTTGGGTCAAGCATAGCTTTGTCCTCAAAGTAACCTCCCTGCTTTTCAGTGCTCTAGGGATATCTATGCCACAGATTTACCGAATGCAGTGCATCCTTTGATCTCTTGACTGTTGCTTCAATGAGCCCTGATTGTGAATCTAAGCAAGATGAAGGCCTTGATTACTTCAACCTTCCTCCGTTCATCATGATGTTAGCCATTATTGTGAGGCTTTGGTTTTGTTTGCATTGGGTTGTGAACCACCCTGAAGACTGCAATCCATAATCTTCATCTGCAAGTGCTTCAAATCTTCCCCACTTTCAGCAAGCAGATTGGGTCATCTTCATATCATACATCTTTAATAAGCCTCCCTCCAATCCTGATGTCACATTCTTTGTCATATAACCTAACTTTTCTGATGATTTTCTCAGTATAAAGATTGAATAAGTATGGTGAGAAGATATATCTTGAGGCACACTGTGGTAGTCACACAATCTGGTGTCAATTTAAGGGGGAAGAGAATAAGGGTGGAGTCTAGCCTGTCAATCGGAATATAGCCAATGAGGCCTGTGGGGCGGGGGGTGGGCATGACCTTCTCCTGTGGATTCTGGGAACTCCTTTAGTTCCTCCTTTGAGGTGGGAGACACCATCCCTCTCTCTGCTCACTCCCTGACAGATGCTCTACTGACATGACACACACAGTGCTATGCTTATAGAGCCTGTGCCCTGGGAGCTGGAAAAGCCACATGGAGACCCCTGCCAGTGCTGAGACCCCTGCCAATGCTGAGACCCCTGCCAGTGCAGAGACCCCTGCCAGTGCTGATGCTTCCACTGCCACTGGATGCACAAGACTTCCCACTCACTGGCCTGTGATCTCCCTGCATTCAGAATCATTGCATGTGTTTCATGAGTCTGAAGAGGACTTTATAGATTGGTATCAGACATATGGGCTAATATTGGGCTATGGATTTTATCTGAATGGGGCCGGAATGTTTTCTCAATATTCAATTTATCTTGTATGTAAAGTTCTTTCTTATACACATATGAGTGTCTATGAATTTGTTTCTCCAGTCAACCCAGAATAACACACACCTTTCCTGATTGTTAACCACGGAATATGCCATTGTTCTGTTCATACCACTGCCTATTGATCCATGTACAAGTTCCAAATGAGCACAGTGAATTATTCTGGAATGCCATTTCTTCTCTAGACTATTAATAGTTTGTTTTGAGCCACACAAATAGATGCCTTGACATGTGAGGTCTCAGGTAGCCCATGTTTAGGAATGGTTTCCATCCTGAGGACTCCATTGTGAATCTCTTATAATGCAAGTTGAGCACTTTTGTCAGTTTTCTTAGTTTCATTGCCTCTAATTACAAATACCTTTTTACCTCCTACCTTTATTTGCATTGTGTTGGCATGATAATGATAATATTAGAAAATCATGCACTGTTGTAGTTACATAATATGGTGCCAACTTGAGAGCATTAAAAGTAAAGGGGTAGAGTTTAGCCTGTCAATCAGGTTGCAGCTTGATGACCTTATTTGGAGGTGCTTTGGAGATAAATAACTCACTGGAAGCCAGAAACACTTTCTATGCTTCATCTCCCTGTGAGAAATTTCTGTTGACAAGCCACATGGAGCTACACTGCAGCCAGAGCCCTGGAGCTGGAGGAGCCATGTGGAGATCCCTATCAGCATTGAGATACTTCCACCACCTCTGGATCCACAAGACTTTCCACTCGCTGGCCTGTGATCTTCCTGCATTTGGCATCATTGCATGTGTTGTGTGAGTCTGAAGAGACACTTATTGACTGGTATTGGACATATGGACTTAATCTGGACAGGGGTGGATGTTTTCTTAATGTACAACTGCTCTTTGGTATAAAGCTCTTCTTACACACGTTTGAGTGCCTCTGGATTTGTTTCTCTCGTCAACCCAGACTAACACATGCACTGTAATATATAATGTATAGTGTATATTATTAATGACATAATGTACTCCCAAAACTGCACATTGGCAGTTGAAAACACAGACAATGATAACTCATAAGCCATTAAGTTGTGGACTACTTGTACATTATCCTTACTTTTCTTTCTCTCATGATATCTTTTTTTAGCCTCTAATCTCTCCTAGTTTGGGAATTTCTACTAAGGAATTGTGAAGCCAACAGTGTCTACAGAGCATTCATCTTTCCATTCAAAATATTGTGTAACTAATTCTTACTACATTATCACTTGTACGTAAAGTCGAGAGCAGTGAGCAAAAATATAAAATTTCAAATAGCTGAAATATCTGTAGATCTTTTGTTAGAATAAAACTGAACTTTAATTTCTCTCAGTCTCCATTTCCATATTGGTAATGTGGATATGATAAATCTTTGTGACAAAAGAAAGATAGTATATACTACTCTGTTTTCAATATACTTCTTTTCTTGGATCTTAAATTACTTAAACGTAAACATTATATTTACTTTCATAATTTGTCCATGAAGTAGCTTCAGTTTACAAAAAAATTACGTTATCTTTGTTAAAAATAGTTTAATTGACATGTTATCTCCATTATACTTTCATTTCATTTTCCCACAAAATTTTGAAGCATCCTTGTATATTCCTTCTCTCTTGTGACATCTTAAGGGAATTCTTTTCATGTTTGTTCACTTTCATTAATCTCAGGCAATCACAACTGTATCATTTCCCTAATCAAATGTGGGAATTTAAAGTATTTACATATGCATAAACACAAATACACATATGCATATATCTAAACATAGTATTTTATGCATCTCTTTAAAGTTATCTTCTGTACATTTTATTATACCCTTAAATATATTGCCTTTTCACTAATTAAACATTTTAGTGAGAAAATTAGGGAGGAAAAGAAAAAAAGTCACCCACCATTCCCTGAGGCATATCATTCCCAGACCATAGCAAAAGAACACAGCGTTGGTGGAGCACTGCAGCCTGAAACCAGCCATCAGCAAACCCATTCCTTTCGAAGCCAAAGGGTCACTTTGTGGGGTGGGAAATCACTATAATGTGACGTTTCCAAGCACCTCAAGAGCAACACCCTATAGAGAAATATTTTCTTTGGTGGTGTCTTATTAACTCACAAACCACAAAGTTTTCTGCTTAACATGTGGTTGAAAATTTAAGCAGAAACCTGTAAATGAGTAGCTTAGTGTCTTAAAACCATCTGTTTAGTCAAATGAAGGTGTGGCCCCACGATGGATGTTTCTCTTAAGATGCCAAAGCCTTTCTGAGTAAAGGGTTGGAAAACATTTAGGCATTGCTTATGAGTGTGTAGTGGCTTCTTTTCCCTTTTTTCTCCCCAAATATTATTTTCACAGCTTAATGAGACAGAGGTCACCTTGAATACATGCCATGTTAGAGCGTGGCGATTGTGTGGCTGGTTCAAAAAACTCAGGCCTATTCAGATGTTTATGTCCTGCAGCCCCGCTAAACAGAAGCCGCAGTTTCAGAAATAAGCAAAGCAAACAAAACAAAATAAATGGATATGATTCTTTTTAGATGGCAGGTAGTAAGGTTACTGACCAAACAGTGTTAGATTCTGCCAATGTATTTTCCCTTGTCCCTAAAATGTAAATATATTCAGATCTTTCTGCTTGGTTTTATTTTGGGACCTCCCTGGATGTCAATGGCAGGTCAGAAGGGTAGCTGGAGAGGAGACCTGGACTGGTGGAGGACAGGCCTGTCCATACTGAGTTCTGATCCCAGAAGTGACTCACTTAGTTGCCCCATCCTCTTGGTCCTCCTTTGAATCTTGATAGAAATGCCGCCAGTATATCATTTGCTTAGGCTTCCCCTTGCTCATTGTTTATCCTTTCTGGTACCCAACCAAAGACTCCATAATTTCTTGTTATGACTGTCTCTTTGATGGCTCATACCAAAGAGTAATTTATTATTTATTTATCAAAAATATCTAGAGATTATCTACTATGTATATAGTCACAGAGTTCTGAAAAATACCTTTAAGGGAGTAAAAAGATGTGGTAGTTCCATTAATTTGTTGTCAACTTGAGACTTAAGAGGGAAGGGGTGGAATGTAGCCTGTCAATCAGGTCACAACTTGATGGCCTCATTTGGAGCCACTAAGGAGATAAATAGCTCTCTAGAGGTTGGACACTCACTCCCTGTGAGGCATCCCTGATGAAGACACATGGAGCCAGAGCCATGGAGCTGGAGGAGCCATGTGGAAACTCACACCAGCACTGAGATGCTTCCACCACCACTGGATCCACCCGACTTTCCACCCACTGGCCTGTGATCTTCCTGAAATTGGCATCCTTGCATGTGTTTCATGAGTCTAAAGAGGAATTTATAGATTAGTATAGGACATGTGGACTAATATAAGACTTATGGACCTGATCTGGACTGGGCTGGGATGTTTTCTCAATAGTCAATTGCTTTTGTATATAAAGCTCTTTCTTATACACGTATGCGTATCTATGAGTTTGCTTCTCTAGTTAACCCAGACTAACACAAAAGAAATAAAGATTCCTTTCCAAAATGTATCACTTGCTGATGAACATCAAACCCTTCACTATGGTTTACAAACAGACCAAAATCCCACTGTCATTGAGTCCATGCCAACTCAAAGTGATGCTGTAGGACAGAGTAGAGCTGCGTCTTTGAGTTTCTCCCACTGGAGCTTTGCAGGAACAGACAGCCTCACTTTCTTTTGAAGGAGAGCTATGGACTGCAGCACAGCCTCCCACAAATATGCCCCCAGGGTTCCTCCTCTGGGTTACAATCCGATATAAATGAAACAAAAATCCTCGCAAGTGAATTGAGAGACAGCATCATGATAAATGGACACAAGATTGACGTGGTCAATAATTTCCTTTTGCTTGGAGCTGCAATTAATGGAATGATGTATTTTGCTGGGCACATCTGCTGCACATGATCTCTTTAAAGTGTTGAAGAGCGAAGATGTCACTAAGGTATCCTAACTCAAGCTGTGGCATTTTTCAATCATATCATACGTGAAGGTGGATTTCCTAGAGAAACAAAATCATGACATTCATATATGTATTAGAAAGAACTTTTATTGAGGACAGACTTCAGCCCAGTCCAACTCAAATCAGTGGATCAGATGCTAGTTAGAGGCCCCTCTAGACTCACAGCTGCTGGCCAGTAAGGCATGAGAGTGAAGCAGAAAGTTGGGAAATCACAGGCTGTTGGGTACAGATTCTTGTGGGCCCAAGGTCAGCAGTAAAACAAGAGGGTACCAACAGCGCCCAGGACCAGCAGGTGAAGTGGGCTGCTGACTCAAGAAAGCAGATGCAGGAAGGGAGCAAGCAGAAAGGGGAAGAGAGTTCAAAGAGAGACCAGTTCTCCACAGGCTCTCTTACAAATAAGCCACACCTCCAAGGAGACCTCATTTGGTTATATCCTGTGTGAGATGTTAGTTTACCCCCATAACTTCCCGCAGATGCACCAACATGCCCTAAAACTTAACAATTACACGCCGTATATATGTGGAAGTTGGAAAACGAGTAAGTGTGTAAGGCAGGTTTCTCTATAGAAACAAAACCAGGACACTTATGATTTTATATATGTATAAGAGGATAGTTTTATACAGTGTGAAGTAATATAACAGCTAATTAGTCTACACAACAATACCGAGGGTTCAGTTAAACTCACTTTCGTGGAACAGTTAATATAATGCCAAATCTTTCAACTCATGGCCTGCTGGGTCCCAGGCCAAGGAAGCAGACAGCAGAGTCCTCCCTGGGACAAGGCAAGCAGAGTCTGCCCACAGCCAGCAAGCAGCAGGGTGGGTCACCAACAGTCAGTAGTTCATGAGCTTCATGAAGCATGCCTGGATGAGATATCAAATGCAAGCAATGCAAGGCGTTAGGATACACCAACCTCAAGCTCAAGCAATGTATGCACCAGCAGCATGGAGAAACTGTTCTCAAAGGAACCTCAAGCTCTAGTGACATGATCTATGGGTTGGCCTATCTCACACGTAGTGTAGCTCACAGGTTAAGGCAGAGAACTAGCTAAAACAGCAGTAGGCTCCAGCACTCTCTGATCACCAGAGAGCAAGACAGAGGGCAGTGGGTCTTGCATAACCATTTATCGCTTTGACCTCCAATCAAGCTGTAACTTGATTAATCCCACATGTTGCTATTGGCCAGGTCGGCACAATAAACCTAACTATCACAATAAGGAACAGAGAAAAAGAATTGATGCATCTAAATTATGGTATTAGGGAAGAATGTTGAAGTACATTGGACTGCCAGACGAATAAACAAGTCTTGGAGGAAGTACAACCAGAATGCTCCTTAAAAGTAAAAATAGTGAGACTCACATATTTTGGACATCTTGTCAGGTGAGACTAGTCCCTAATAAAGGACATCATACCTGGTAAAGAAGAGGGGCAGTGAAAAAGGGAACATCCAGCAAGGAGATGGATTGACACAATGGCTGCAGCAATGGGCTCATGCATAGGAACAATTATGAAGATGGCTCAGGACTGGGAAATGTTTTGTTCTGTTGTGCATAAGATCACTGTGGCTCAGAATGGACTCAGTGGCACCTACCAGCAACAGCTATGATTCAGAGCCAACTCAAGAGCCCCTAACAAGAACATTTAAAAATTCAAAATCAAGAGTAAATACTAAGTAGATCCATTTTTTCCTTTTCTTTTTTTACATTTTATTAGGGGCTCATACAACTCTTATCACAATCCACACATATACATACATCAATTGTATAAAGCACATCTGTACATTCTTTGCCCGAATCACTCTCAAAGCATTTGCTCTCCACTTAAGTAAGCCCTTTGCATCAGGTCCTCTTTTTTTTCCCCTCCCTCCCCGCTTCCCCCTCCCTCATGAGCACTTGATAATCCACAGATTGTTATTTTGTCATATCTTGCCCTATCCGGAGTCTCCCTTGCCCCCCTTCTCTGCCGTCCATCTCCCAGGGAGGAGGTCACATGTGGATCCTTTTAATCAGTTCCCCCTTTCCAACTCACTCACCCTCCACTCTCCCAGCCTTGCCCCTCACACCCCTGGTCCTGAAGGTATCTTCCACCCTATATTATATTTTTTGATGATGCCTTATACCTGATCCCTTCCACACCTCGTGATTGCACAGGCTGGTGTGCTTCTTCCATGTGGGCTTTGTTGCTTCTGAGCTAGATGGCCGCTTGTTTATCTTCAAGCCTTTAAGACCCCTGTAAATAGATCCATTTTTAAAGTTCTACCACATGAAAATAAGATAGGCTGGATGAACTATCTGGAGGAAAGACAATGGGACCAATGGTTCTGGGGGGACTTGGGATAGGGGGAGGTGGGGCAGGGTAAGGAAGTGGTGTTAACAAACCCAGGGACAAGGGAACAACATAGGATCCAAATTGGTGGTGAGGAGGGAGTGGCAGGCCTGGTAGTGAATGATCAAGGGTAAGGTCACATAACGAAGAGGTATAGCTATAACCCAGGTGGGGACAGAGCATGATAGTGGGGCAGGATGAAAGTCAAGGGAAATAGAGGAAAGAGCTAGGAGGCAAAGGGCATTAATAGAGGTCTAGACAAAGACATGTACATATACAAATATATATATATATATATACATATGAATGGGGAAATAGATCTATGTGCCTATATTTATAGGTTTAGTATTAAGGTGGTGGAAGGACCTTGGGCCTCTACTCAAGCACTCCCTCAATGCATCAATATTTCCTTCTATTAAACTGGCATCCTATGATGCTCACCCTCCTGACACAACCGCTGAAGCCAAAGCAGGTGAACAAGCAAATGTGGCGAAGAAAGCTGATGGTGCCCTGTTATCAAAAGAGATAGTGTCTGGGGTCTTAAAGGCTTGAAGGTGAACAAGCGGCCATCTAGCTCAGAAGCAACAAAGCCCACATGGAAGAAGCACACCAGCCTGTGCGATGATGAGGTGTCAAAGGGATCAGGTATAAGGCATCATCATAAAAAGAAAAAATCTTACCATAGTGAATGAAGGGGAAAGTGCAGAGTGGAGACCCAAAGCCCATTTGTCGGCCACTGGAGATCCTCTCACAGAGGGGTCTAGAGGAGGAGATGAGTCAGTCAGGGTGTGATGTAGCACCGAAGAAGAATACAGCTTTCCTCCAGTTCCTAAATGCTTCCTTCCCCCCCCCCCCACTACCATGATCCAAACACTACCTTGCAAGTCTGGATAGAGCAGAGGTTGTACACTGGTGCAGATAGGAGCTGGAGGCACAGGGAATTCAGGGTAGATGATACCTTCAGGACCAGGGGTGTGAGGGGCGATACTGAGGGTAGAAGGTGAGTGGGTTGAAAAGAGGAAACCGGTTACAAGGATCTACAGGTGACCTCCTCCCTGGGGGATGGACAACTGAAAAGGGGGTGAAGGGAGACGCTGGATAGGGCAAGATATGACAAAATAATTTATAAATTATCAAGGGCTCATGAGGGAGGGGGAGCAGGGAGGGAGGGGGAAAAAGAGGACTTGATGCAAAGGGCTTAAGTGGAGATCAAATGCTTTGAAAGTGATTAGGACAAAGAATGTACAGATGTGCTTTATACAATTATTGTATGTATGGATTGTGATAAGAGTTGTATGAGTCCCTAATAAAATGTTTTAAAAAAAGAAATATATATTTAATCTAAAAAAAATTTTTAAATGCTACAGACTATTTCCAATCACAATAAAGTTATATCACAGTTAAATGGTTGAATTAGTTGAGCAAGTGATGGTCAGTGGCAACTATGCTGTCTGGCAGGGGAACCTGACCATAGTCAGTATGGTAGAGGTAGAAACCAAATTTTCTGGAAAAGTGGGTCCATACATAATGAGGAATCACTACTTACAAGGACAAATCAGGTATTCCTGAAGCTAGCATGTGTAAGGAAATGCAGTAAGAGCAACACGGAGCAATTTTCAGAGGCAGCCTCTCTGCCTACCTATGGTGTCCTCTCTCTTCCCCCATGATCTCTCCTTTCTTACCTGTTCTGTGGGACCTCTGCAGCATAGTGTCCTGTATCTGGTCCTTCATTTCTGCTATGTCTTAGCCTCAACTTGGTTGTACCTTTTTGCCATAATCCTACTTCCTTCCTTTTCCAACACCGGAGGTGTGTGGAACATGAACTCAGGACTTGTAAAGCCAATAATCTGTTCTACTTTCCCCAGAAGCACTCAGAAACCCATAGGTAAATCAAATACTGATGTTCTATTTAGTTTTGGCAGAATATAGGATGAATATGGTGATTGGAAGTGGAAGCCAATGCGTTAAAAGGATGGAAAGAAAAAACAAGTTTAACTGATGGGATAAAAGCTTCATCTGGAGTCTTGACTTGAAGGTAAACAAACTCAGAAGCAACAAAGCCCACATAGAAGAAGCACACAAGCCTGTGTGATCATGAGTTGTTGAAGGGATCAGGTATCAGGCATCAAATAACAAAAAGTCTTATCATTGTATGCTCACCTCACTGATATGAATGCTGAAGACAAATGGGTGCATAAGCAAATGTGGTTAAGAAAGCAACAAAGCCTCCATGGTAGAAGCACACCAGCCTGTGTGATCATGAGATGTTGAAGGGATCAGGTATTGGGCATCATCAGAGCAAAAAAATCTTATCATTGTGAATGAGGGAGAGTGCAGAGTGGACACCCAAAGCCCATCTGTAGGCAATTGGACATCACTTTACAGAAGGGTTTCAGGGAGGAGATGAGCCAGTCAGAGTGCAGTGTAGCAACAATGAAACATACAACTTTCCTCTAGTTCCTATATGCTCCCCCCCCCACTATCATGATCCCAATTCTTTTTTTATCATTTTATTAGGGCTTATAAAACTCTTATCACAATCCATACATACATCAATTGTGTAAAGCACATTTGTACATTCATTGCCCTCACCATTCTCAAAACATTTGCTCTCCACTTAAGCCCCTGGCATTAGGTTCTCATTTTTCCCTTCCCTCCCTGCTCCCCTCTCCTTCACGAACCCCTGCTAATTTATAAATTATTATTTTGTCATATCTTGCCCTGTCCGACGTCTCCCTCCACCCACTTTTATGTTGTCTGTTCCCCAGGGAGGAGGTCACATGTAGGTCCTTGTAATTGGTTGTCCCTTTCCAACCTACCCTACCTCTACGCTCCCAGTATCGCCATTCATACCACTGGTCCTTAAGGGATCATCCGCCCTGGATTCCCTGTGTTTCCAGTCCCTATCTGTATCAGTGTACATCCTCTGGTCTAGCCAGACTTGCAAGGGAGAATTCGGATTATGATAGTGGGGATGGGGGGAGGAAGCATTTAGGAACTAGAGGAAAGTTGTATGTTTCATTGTTGCTACATCACACCCTGACTGGCTCATCTCCTCCCTGAGACCCTTTTGCCAGGAGATCTCCAGTGGCCTACAAATGGGCTTTGGGTCTCTACTCAGCACTCCCCAACTCATTCAATATGGTAAATTTTTTTGTTCTGATGATTCCTGATACATGATCACTTTGACACCTCGTGATCACACAGGCTGGTGTGCTTCTTTCATGTGGGCTTTGTTGCTTCTGAGCTAGAAGGCCGCTTGTTTATCTTCAAGCTTTTAAGAGCCCCAATGCTATATCTTTTGATAGCCGGGCACCATCAGCTTTCTTCACCACATTTGCTTTGTCTTCAGTGGTTGTGTTGGGAAGGTGAGCATCATAGAATGCCAAATTAATCGAAGAAAGTGTTCTTGCATTGAGGGAGTACTTGAGTGGAGGCCCATTGTCTGGCTGCTACCTTAATACTAAACCTATAAATATATGCACATAGATCTATTTCCCCATCCTCATACATAAATATATTTGCATATGTACATATCTTTATCTAGACCTCTATAAATGCCCTTTGCCTCCCAGCTCTTTCCTCTATTTCCCTTGACCTTCCTCCTGTCCCACTATCATGCTCAGTCCCCACCAAGGTTTCATCAATTCTTCTTGGTTACATTACCCTTGATCATACCCTACCAGGCCTCCCACAGCCTCCTCACCACCAGTTTGGATCACTTGTTGTTCCCTTGTCCCTGGGCGTGTTAACACCCCTTTCTTCCCCTTTTCCCACTCTCCCATGTCCCCCCAGAACTGTCGGTCCAGTTCTTTTCTCCTCCAGATTGTTCATCCAGCCTATCTTATTTAGACAGACCTGCAGAGATAATAACATGCACAAAAACAAGACAGAGCAAAACCAAGTAACAATATAAAACAAAACAACAACAAACCAATGACAAAAACACAAAAGAAAACACAAGAAAGAAAAGCTTGTAGTTAGTTCAAGAATCGTTTGTTAGCCTTTATGAGTGTTTTCCAGTCCAGTCTGTTGGGGGAACATGCCCTGGCCCCAAAGACCACCTTCAGCATTCCCTAGGGACCTTGGAGCTCCATTCCTTTGCTGTCATCATCCCAATTATACCTGAAAAATATGGCTAGACTAGAGGATGTACACTGTTACAGATAGGAACTGGAAACACAGGGAATCTAGGACAGATGATCCCTTCAGGACCAGTGGTGAGAGTGATGATACCGGGAGGGTGGGGTGGAAAGGGGGAACCAATTACAAGGATCTACATATAATCTCCTCCCTGGGGGATGGACAACAGAAAAGTAGGTGAAGGGAGACATTGAACAGTGTAACATATGACAAAATAATAATTTATAAATTATCAAGGGTTTATGAAGGAGTGGGGAGCAGGGAGATGGGGGAAATGAGGAGCTGATGCCAGGGCCTTAATGGAGAGCAAATGTTTTGAGAATGATGAGGGCAATGAATGTACAAATGTGCTGCACACAATTGATGTATGTATGGATTGTGATAAGAGTTGAATGAACTCCTAATAAAATGATGTTTTTTAAAAAGTTGCATTAAAACAAGTTTAAAGGATAAAAGCATTAAAGAAAAAATCCATGGAATCAGATTTGAAGTGTTGAATCAATAAACGATATTTCATTTTCACATTAGCACTAGATGTCTCTTCATAATTATTTTACACAAGAAGACTTTGTTTGCTAAAAGCATGAGTGTCATAAATTGGTGTGTAACAAAAATTTCCATGAGAAATCATGTGTGTTTGAGACAATGGGGTAGGAGGTATGATCCAGGAAACAACATTGTGGAAATTATCATGCTCGTGCAGAATTAGATGGATTTATTTTAAGTTAAGTCATGGTGAGAAGAAACAATACCCAGTTAGCTTGATGGTGACTAGCATTTAAGGTACTATTCTGAGAAGTGATTTTATTTTTTGTTAGCTGTTTTTCCAAGAACAGTGCTGTTATTGTTAGGGGTTGCCAAGTCAATTCCAACTCACAGCCACCCTACGTCCAATAAAATTAAATACTGCCTGATTTCTCAATCATTATCATGACTAAGCAACTCTGCAGTTACTGTGGGCTGAAGATAACGGTTAACAATGGTGAGATAAGGACAATTGAATTATTCCTTTATTTTATAATTTCAATGTTATTATACTTAAACAATTATTGTGATTTGGGTAAAAATTTACAAAGCAGTTAATGGGTTTTACATTAACAAATTCATGCACATTTTATTTCATTCATTGCAATTTTTACCACTTCCTGTGTTTTCTGGTTTTAATCTTTCTTTCCTAACTCTTTTGAATTTTGTCCTTGGGTAACTTCTGCTTTTATTGGTCTCAAATCATTTATCATTCTAAAGTGTTGTATCTCCCACTGCGGGGATTACCACTTATCTGTCCATTTGTCATACACTGGTGGCTTTCACATTGCCACCTGTATTTCAAATACCAGCAAATTCAACCGTGGTTGACAAGTTTCAGTGGTGCTTCCAGATGGTCATCTGCTTGAAAGTGAAGCTGAAGCTGGCCTTTGAAAATCTGATGAACACAAGTAGAGCAGTGTCTGACACAGTGGCAGAGGATGAGCTCATCGGGTTGGAAGGCTCTCAAAATACAACTGGAGAAGAGTTACTTCCAGAAAGTCGTGTCAGCCTAATGGAGTGGATGGGGAAAAGCTTTCAAGGCCTTCATTTGCTGATATAGCATGACTGAATAATGACAAGAAACAGCTATAAGCATCTATTGATGTTTAGAATATGGAATGCGTAAAGTATAAATATAGGAAATCTGGAAATCACCAAAAATGAAATTGAATGCATAAAGGTCAATATTGTAGCCATGACTGCTGATATTGACTGGAGTTAGCCATTTAAATGAAATAAAGATTATTGCATACTATTCTGGAATGACAAATTAAAAGTGAAATAGCATCATAGTCATTGTCAGAACAGCATCTTCAGTGCTGTCAGTGATAGGATAATGATCAGATGCCTACAAGAAAGACGAGTAAACATGACTATTATCAAATTTATGCACTAATCTCTAATGCCAAAGATGAACAAATTGAAGATTTTTATCACTTTCTGTGCTCTAAATTAATCAAACATGCAGTTAGGATACTTGATAATGACTGGTAATTGGAATGAAAAATATGGAAATAAACAGGAAAGACTGGCAATAGGAAAATATGTCTGTGTTAGGCAGGGTTCTCTAGAGAAACAGAATCAAGACACCAAGGAATATATATGGATAGGTTTATACAGTGAGAAAGAATATAACAGCCAATTTGTTAGGGGCTGGTTGGGGGGAAATGCCAGCCCCCCACACCAATTAGTCCACACAGCAGTACAGAGAGCTCAGTTCAACTCATTTTCATGGAACAGTTAACATACTGAAGATCCTTCAACTAAGGTGGGCTGCCTATCTAAGGTCAAGGAAGCAGAAAGTAAAGTCTGCTCTCAGGCAAGACAAGCAAAGTTGGCCCCAAAGGCAGCAGAGAGCAGGGTGGGACAGCAACAATTGGTAGCACCCAATGGGGTTTTGAATTCAATCTGTGTATTCACCAGCAGCATTGTGAAACAGGTTTCAAAGGAGTCTCAAGCTCCAGTGAAATGATCCACAGGTTGGCTCAGCCTACAGGTAGTGCAGCACCCAGCAAAGATCTAGTGCAAGCAGCAGCATGCTGGTCTGATCACCAGGATGAAGAGAGATGGGATGCCTGCTTTGGAAATTATTTATCTTGGCTGCCCTTCAATCAAGTCAAGACCCAATTAACTCTGCCCACATATTCCTATAGCAGCCTACTTGGCACAATAAACCTAACTATCTCAATGCCCTTAGTGAAAGAAAGAACACTGGAGGTTAAATGAAAGAATTTTGCAAAGCCAACAATGCAGATACCCTTTTCAACAATGTAAATAGCAACTGTACTCATTGGATAGGATTCCGGGAATCAAGACCAGGAATAGATTGTGGAAAAGATCATCAATTGTTCATATATAAGTTCAGGTTGACGTTTAAGAAAATACAACTATGAATACATCTCATCTGAATTTAGAGAATAGCTCTACATCTGACACATGGAGCACTAGTGACTGAGTTGTAAAATGGCATCAAAGACATCATACTTAAAAAGGCAAAGGTTATTAAAAATACTAAAAGAAAGAAAAGACTAGTATGGATACCAAAAGATATTCTTGTATGGAGTGAAAGGAAGTGTTAAAGTGAAAATAAGTAAAAATATGTACAGAAATGTTCATGGTCTACTTGTGGCTTGAGGAGGCAGGGTAAAATAAAATTAAATATGAAAAGGTTTGGATTTAGAAAACTCAAGTGGAATAACTTGCTCATGCATTTCTCAAGCTGAAAGATATGAAGAAAATGCAAGCCTTGAATTGCAACATTGAACAGTTCTATGGCCAAAATATTGAACAATACAGGAAGCATCAGAAGAAGACGGAAGGAACGTACATAATCACTGTTCCAAAATAACTGGTTAACATTGAGCCTTCTCAAAAGGTAGCTTATGATAAAAAAACAAATGGTATTGAAAGATGTCCAAGCTGCACTCAAGGCACTGGTTACAGACAAGACTCTAGAAATGGACAGGATACTAATTGAAATGTTTCAATAAGTTAATGCAATGCTACACGTGCTCAATCCACGATGAGATTAGATGGCAGTTATCTGACCAACCAACTGAATAAGGTACATTTTCATGGCATTCCAAAGAGAAGTGGCATGGCAGAATCAAAATTATAGAACAAAATAATTCACATCACATCTAAGTAAAATTTTGTGGAAGATATATTTTAAACTCTCACAAGAGTAGCACCAGGAACCTGACTGAAATTCAAGCTGGATTCAGAACAGCAAAATCAGTGTGGTATCAGATAAATGTTGGCTGAATTCAGAGAATACAGCAATGTGTTTACTTGTGTTTCGTTGGCTGTAAAAGGTACTCAACTGTGTAGATCATAATAAATTATGAAAAAAACCATTGGGAAGAATGAGAATGCCAGAACACTTAAATGTGCTCACATTAGACTTGTGTCTAGACCCAGAGGCAGCCATTCAAGTAGAACAAAGGGCTACTTGCCTGATTTTAAATCAGGAAAAGTGTGCGGCAGGGTTGTGCCCTGTCGCCATACTTACTCAATCTGGAAGCTGAGAAAATAATTTAAGAAACTGGCATATATGAATAGAATGTTATCCACATTCGAGGAATGCTCATTAAAAACCAATGAAATGCAGATAATACAACAGTTGCTTGTTGAAAGTGAAGAAAACTTCAAGGATTTGCCCATGAATATAAAAAAAAAATCTATAGCCTTCAGAATGGAATACACCTCAACGTAAAGAAAACAAAAATCTTCACAATATCAAGATCAATGGAGAAAATAACCCAAGATCATCAATCATTGCCCAAGGGAAGCTGAAGTCAAGAAGTCAAATGACACTCGCGCATTACACAAGGCTCTTAAAGAAGATGCCACTTTGAGGGCTGAGGTGCATTTGACTTAGCTGTGGTATGTTCAGTCACCTCATGGCCATGTGAAATCTGGACAATGTATAAGGAAGTTCAGAGGATTCATGTACTTGGATGATGGTGTTGGTAGAGAATATTGAAAATACCATGAAATGTCAGAAGGACTAACAAATCTGTCTTAGAAAAATACAAAAAGAATGCTCCATAGAGGTTAAGATGGCAAGATCGTCTCTCCATACTTTGGGCATGTTTACAGGAGGAACAAGTCCCTGGAGTTGGAGTTCTTGCTTGATAAAGAAGTTGTTGAGGGGAAAGCGAGGAAAGCCCTCAATGAGATGGATTGATGCAGTTGTTGTAGTAATGGATGTAAACATGGCAGTGGTTGTGAGGGTGGTCGAGGACCAGACACTGTTTCATCCTGTTGCACATAGGATTGCTATGTGTGACAACCAATTCAAGGACACCGAATCACAATCAAGAGTCTGTGGGTAGAAGCATTAGTAAGCTCTAACCACAAGGTCAGCACTTAGAAACCACCAACCGGTGGGAGAAAGAGGAGCCTTTCTACTCCTATCTAGGAAACCCACGAAAGCAACCCTACCTTGTCCAATATGGTCGCTATCAATCAAAATTGACTTGATTGCAGTGAGTTTGAGAGTTTTTGAGAGGTAAGAAAAAAGATTGAAAGTAAGAGTATTGGGGTTGATCTAAGACATCTGAAGAGTATTATAAATGTGAGATATTGATTCTGAGAATAAAATTCTACTAGTGCTGTGGGAAGTTTATTGTCCAGTATATCAGGACATGTCATTGAGGGGTGCAATACCACTTACATGAAGATTCAGGGTTCAAACTCCTCCAGCAGTGCTGTAAATAAAAACCAGTGATGTTCTTGCATAACCGATTGCAGTCAAGAAAGCTCTATTGAACATTACTCTGTGATCTATGATGCTGCCAGAAATAGAAATTGACTAGACAGCAGCATTCTTTTAATGTCATGAGAATATGGACATTTTGCATAAACATTAGTAGTCATGTGTATGAGCTCCTTCCCCATTACAGTTTGAACACACACATACATTTACACTGCTCAGAGGTCTGTTATTCCCAGGACACCTGGTCACCCACAGTAGCAGGACATAAATATTGAAATGGAAGATCCAAGTGCCAAGAGAAATGCTGACAGTACTAATCCATGTTGCACTGTTAGCAGGAGAAAGAGACTAGATTCAGTTAAATGAGTGTATTGAATGGGTCTATGCTTCTGAATCTGGGTGAAGAAACCAAGGATGATATTTTTACTAAGACGAAATTGGTAAATGGAGGCAGCAAACTTTCTGGCTTTACATTTTATTAGATGATTGAGAGAGAATTTAGTTAGATCATCACTCTGTATATCCTGGACCCTATTGGCACTAATTGATACTGTATTCTTGGAATTGGTTTGCTGATTCTGGTGGTTACAGGATAGTAAGCGCACTGGATCTTTTGAGAATCCCACATGTTTTACAAAATGGTAGAATTATGAATCAGACAAATGATAGTGTGGAAAACAATCGCCACTGTGGTAGTTACGTAATTTCACGTCAACTTGATAAATAAGTGTAGGGGTTGAGTCTCACCTGTCAATCAGGTCACAGCCTGATGGTGCCTCCTTGTGGGAGTGGCCTTCTCATGAGGAGTCTGGGGACTTTCTGTCTGTCTGTCTGTCTGTCTTGGTCTTCTAGTTGACAAGCCACTGGATGCTTCCATGGTCACTGAATCTAAAGACTTTTCACTCACCAGCCTGTGATCTTCCTGCATTTTTGCAACATTACATGTTCTGCATGAGTCTGAGGAGAGATTTGTGAACTAGCATATTGGACTCACAGGCTAATATCAGACTTAAGGACCTCATCTAGTCTGGACGGGTTTGTTTTCTTGATATACAATTACTCTTTGATATAAAGCTCTTTCTGACACATATATGAGTGTGTCTGAATTTGTTTCTCTAGTCAACCTGGCCTAACACAGCCACTGGGTTAAAAACACATTCTCTGGTTTTAAGCCGGAGAAAGAAGAGTGTTTCCCCTAGTGCTGTATTAGATGTTTAGCTAAGGCTGTATTAGTGGCAATGGATGCTAATAAAAGAGAATCAGAAGACTATATAAATCCTGTATCAGGTCACCAGAAGGATCTGGATTTAGGACAATTTCACTGAGGAGTGGTTTTTCAGAAAAAAATATTAATGAGGAGTCCAGTCCAGAAGCGATGTGGGATGTAATATAATGGAACATAGAAATTACATCAGCAGAAATTATTGTATGTGCTTTAGTCATTGACTAACAGCTTGTGACAATGAAAGAAAGCTAATGTCTTTAGAAGGTTCAAGAACTGCTTGGCTGGATTTCTTTTTCTTTTAAAAAATTATTTTATTGGGGGCTTTATAACTCTTATCACAATCTATACATCCATCCATGTGTCAAGCACATTTGTATATTTGTTGTTGGCTGGATTTCAAAGGTAAACTAGGAATATGATATCACACCCAGCCACATAAGCTTCCATCTGCTGTGACTCTTGGGTTAAGTTCAGAGAATGGAACTGTAGAATAAATTTACTTGTTTATAACATTCTTTATGCCTTTTAAAATTCATACTATTTCTACCTTCCTGGAGTTGCTCCCATTTCCACCCAACTATGGGAAAACAAAGCAGATTATGATTGGCATTTATAACTCAGAGAAAAGTCAAGGTAGGAATGGGGTTGGGGCTGGGCCAGTAGCTGGGATAGTTCCCAGGTAGACCTCATGCTAAGTTGCATTCAGCAAGATTTTATTTTGCAAGCTCTGCATATGAATAGTACTTTCTGCTAATCGATTTGATTTAAATTTTGTGTGTTATACATACAAAGGAAAACTTTTACGTTAATGTCTAATATGGATTACATTATAAATGACAACAATATTATTTTCTATTCTTGGCTATTTCCACTATTATCACAGCATAATGTGCTCTCCATAACCTACATATGTCTATAACAACTTAGAATGCAAGGTTTCCACTTTTTACCGTGTTTCTAGATCATGTACTGTCTTATATACTGTAGTGACCATACTATTTCTACTTTTATAAGAAGCACATACAAGAAGTACTTCTATTAAATTCCAGTTCATACACACCCATTTATTCTTTTAAAAATGTGTTTTAAAAATGTTTCTGTGAAGCTGATGGGCATTGACTATCAAAAGATATAGCATCTAGTGTATTAAAGGCTTGAAGATAAACAAACAGTCGTTTAGCTGAGAAGCAGCGAGGTGTCAATAGGATCAGGTATCAGGCATCAAAGGCCCAAAACAAAAAATTATATCATTGTGAATGAGGGGAGTGCGTAGTGGAACCCCAAAACCCATCTGTAGGCAACTGGACATCCCCTTACAGAAGGGATGCGGGGAGGAGAAGAGCCAGTCAAGGTGCAGTGTAGCAACGATGAAACATACAACTTTCTTCTACTTCTTTAATGCTTCCTCTTCTCCCCTACCCCCATTAATATCGTGACTTCAATTCTGCCTTACAAATCTGGCTAGACCAGATCATGCACACGGGTACTGACAAGAGCTGGAAACATGGGGAATCCAGGGCAGATAACCCCTCAGGACCAATATTGAGAGTAGTCATATCAGGAAGGTAAAGGGAAGATGGGGTGGGGCAAGGGGGAGTAGGAGAAACCGATCACAATGATCTACCTATAAATCCTTCCCAAGGGGATGGACAACAGGAAAGTGGGTGAAGGAAGACATCAATCAGTGTGAGACATGGCAAAACAACAACAACAAAAATAATAATAATATATAAATTATCAAGGATTCATGAGGGAGGGAGGGAGGGTGGGGGAGGGATGAGGAAAATGAGGAGCTGATATCAAAGGCTCAAGTGGAAAGAAAAGGTTTTGAAAATGATGATGGCAGCAAATGTACAAATGTGCTTGACACAGTGTATGTATGTATTGCGATGAGAACTGTATGAGCCCTCAATACATGATGTATTAATTTTAAAATGCTCTGTGATCTGTGGATGGCTGCAGACTAGCTCTCTCAGTAATATACTTAGCTAAGTCTCCTTAGAACATCTTCAAGTAGAGCTCCAGTGCAAATAGTGGCTCCTGAGGGAATCTCCAGGGCCAGTTGAATTCAAAGCAGAGTTTGTGCTAAGGTAGTTATGGCAACTGATTTCTTGAGACTCCAGAAAAGCAGTATTCATAACGTTCCTTAAAGGACATAGAATAATCATGGAGGGTTACTGTGAAGAAATTTTAAGAAAAATGAAAATACTCTTGAGTATAAAAAAAGTCAGTAAATTTGTGCCAACGATTTTCCCCCATCACAGCAATATGTGTGCTCATTCCATTAGGATCACAAGGCTGTCTTACATGAGTCTCATTGGGAAACTTTCCCCATCCACTCTACAACCCCAATCTTGCCCCACCAGATATCGTTTTGTTATTAAATAAAATGAACATTTTCCCCTATAAATCTTTTCATTGGGGGTTCTTACAGCTCTCATAACAATCCATACATCAATTGTATCAAGCACATTTGTACTTATATTGCCATCATCATTTTCAAAACATTTTCTTTCTACTTGAGCCTTTAGTATCAGTCCCTTGCTTTTCCTGCCCTGACTCTGCCACCATCCTGGACCCTTGAGAAATTATAAAATATTATTTTCATATCTATGCCATCTGCTGTCTCCCCTTACCACATCTGTCTTGGCTATCCCCCTGGGGGTGGGGTGGGGGTAATGCATCAATCATTGTGATTGGTTTCCCATTTCTTCCCTTTCTCCTCCGTCTTACCCTTACCCTCATGGTGTCTTACTCCCATTATTGTTCCTGACGGGTTTATCTGCCCTGGATTCCATGTGTCAAGAGCTCTTATCTGTACCAGTGTGCATGCTCAAGTCTAGCACGGTTTGTAAGGTAGAACTGGGGTCATGAATGGCAAGGGAAGCATTAAAGAACTAGAGAAAGTTGTAAGTTTCATTGGTGCTATACTGTACCATGGCTCATGTGTCCCTTCCTTGTGACCCTTCTGTATGAGAATGTAGAGTTGTCTACAGAGGGGCTTTGGGCCTCCACTCTGACAACCCTCATTCACATCAATATGATTATTTGTTTTGGGTCTTCTGATGCTGGGTACCTGATCCCATTGACACCTTGTGATCACACAGGCTGGTGTGCTTCCATGTGGGCTTTATTGCTTCTCTGCTAGATGGCTGCTTGTTTAACTTCAAGCCTTAAGACCCTAGGCACCATATATTCTAATAGCTGAGCACCATCAGCTTTCTTCACCACATTTGCTTATGCACACATTTTGTCTTCAACGCAAAATGAACATTTTAAGGGAACAGAATTTGAATTCTTTGAGCATACCACATCTGGTTTTTTGGTGTGGTGTCAATCAAAGAACACATTATTCTTTGAGAAAGGGTTAGAGAAATGGAAACATCTTCAGAAACACACAGACCTAGATGGAGCATATGTCGAGAAACAATTGCTTCACATGTTGACATTAAAATAAAATATATCTGCAATTTTATAGCAATACTTCTAATGTGTTTTTCTTGTAATTTTTATTTTGCAAAAATTATAATGAACTAATCTATATAACCACCCATTTCACATATTTTGCTTAAAAGAAACAATACCTTGCAGGTATCATTCCATTTAAATGGTTTAGTTCTGATTTATACTTTTCAATAGATATCACATGACATGGATGTAGCATAATTTAAGCCATAATTCCTCTATTGACGATCATTCACTATGCTTCCATTTATTTATCAAATCATTAGCCCCTGTTAATGAGGACACAATAAACTTTCTAATACACTTGTCATCCTGTACTATGGTTTGGAATAGACAGAATAGATTCTCATACTAAATTAAAGGACATGCATTTTTAAAAATTTCTATAGCTATTTCCAAATTAACTTTCAGAAATGCACTACCAATGCACATTTTACATGGGCAGTTTTAGCGTAATTTTTGTACTATATCTTTTCACCTTCATGGTATGTGTGTAATGATATTCATTGTCATGTACATTTGTAGGTCACTAACTACCAATAAGTTTTAGTGTCTTTTCATATTTGTGTGATATTTCAGAGTGTTATTGGCTAATGTAAGGTGGCCCTGGTGGTGCCGTGGGATACAATTAGACTGCTACCTGTAAGGTCAGCAGTTCAAAACCACCAGTCACTTCTAAGAAGAAAGAAGAGACTTTCTACTTCTGTCAAACTTTAGTCTTCGAAACCCACGGAACAGTTCAGCCCTGCCCTTTAAGGTTGCTATGAGTCAGAATTGACACAATGGCAGTGAGTTTATTAGTTGGTACACACACTTTCCAAATGCAAAGACCTAATGTGGTAAGAACAGATTTTTATTATAGCTTTCTTTCCCAAACTTCATACTAGTAATGTCATACCCTTATCTAATTGATTATTTTATTTTTTTGAGCTATTTTTAAAAGGTTTGGGTATTTAAACTCACTATCTTAAAAAATGAGTTAGGAGATATCCCAACTGTTTCTGTGACAAGGTTATTTTTACATAAAATGGGAAGATTTTGTTCTTTGAAAATTAGCTAAAATTCAGCTGTGAACCTAGCTGATCCTGCTGCCTTTGTCAATGGATACCCAGAAGCCTCTGTAATGACCATAAAAGAGCAGAGTGGGCGACGCAATGGGCAGTGTGAGCCCACTCGTCCTCTGAGGGATGAAGATGAGGTGGTCTGCTCCAGTGAAGATTTTCAGTCTCAGAAGCCCTATCTAGGGTCCTGGTGAGTTGGAATCAGTTTAATACCAACTGAAATATTTCAAAAAACTGATGCAATGTTGGAAGATCTCACTCACCTATGCCAAGAACTTTCAGCAACATCTAACCTAACTTAGCAGCTCGAAAAGATACATGTTTGTGCCATTCCAGGAAAAAAGTAACCCAACCAAATGTGGAAATTCTTCAACAGTATCATTAGTATCTCAGGCAAATAGCAATTACGGCAGCGTATGCACAGGGAGTTGCCAGAAATTCAAGGTGGCTTCAGCAGAACATACAAACATGAAGGGCGAGATATCATTTCTGCTGTCAGATGGATCTTGGCAGAAAGCAGAGAACAGCAAAGGATGTTTTCTGATGCTTCACTGACTACGCAAAGGCATTTGACTGGGTGGCCCATGGCTATGAATAATAGCGCCAAGAATGGGAATTCCAGAACACTTGATCGTGCTCCTGGTGCTCCTGTGCACAGACCAAGAGGTGATCGTTCAAATAGGACAAAAGCCTGGAGTCATTCTAAGAGCTCTATGTGTGTGAACTATGTATGCAGAAGTCCATGTGTGTGCATCATTCAGGAGCCCTTGAAGTCCCCCGTAGGTCTATGGGAGTCAATGTTACCAATGATGCTGATGTAAGAGAATGGGTGAGCATCAAATGGACCCTTTAACTGTAAATCGAATGCATGCACCAGTGCCAGCCCTCAAACTCACCAAGTGCAATGTTTCCAAAAGTTAAGGATTTACAAACCTGACAGTAAAAATACTATGTTAACAGATAGCATATTGTAGATACTTGTGTATAATGTAAGACAACTCAAAGTCGTGTCAGTAAGAGTTCTGTCTCGCATATTCTACTTTCTCTTAACTCTGCAAAAAGATGTGCTGCTTAATCACGGATGTTAGATGTCCCAAGAGATGAGCGCGCGCTCCTCCACACACCAGGAATAGCACAGGCACTGACCACATGCACTTAGCCCACACAAAGCTGGAACTCAGCTTCGACTCTTCTGAAGAGGCCACCCCAGTGATGAGAAGGAGCTTGTCCTTTGTGGCAATTGCATTCTTGGCTTCTCTTCTGAGAAGACACAAGCAAAGAACACAATTAGTGTCCACATCGCTGGGGTGTATTCATTGATGCAGGCTGTGGGCACCCGGCTACAGGGACCCACTCTGAGAGCAATGTTCAGGAGGCCACCCAATGATTTTGCCCTTTGCTGTCTGCTGTGCTCCTGGAATACGAGCTAAAATAGTTAGGGTCATAACATGTGGGAAGTAGAGCAAGTACAGAGAATAAAACATAATTCTCTGATGTACCAGCTGGGCCTAATGCATTCCAATTCCTCACATTGAAAAACCGACAGCAGCAATAAAAATAAACAGATTCAGACAGACCGTTGATATTTGCAGAATCCAGTCAAACGTTCTAACATTAACAGCATTTGTGTATTTCATGAGAGCAGAGGGAACATTCAAAGATTCAGAATTCTGTTGAAGATCTTTAGCCATTGGAAGACATTTATGTGCCTTAAAAGCCACTAAAATACAAAATTATGTGCATAGTCACTTCAATGAAATTTATAGATCCCAAGTTAACTTTAAAATCTGAGATAGTTGAAAACTAAGGAAATACACAATCTAATATGGCTTTCATTTATATTTTGAGTTATTCTGAGAGCAACTAAAGCAGGGCTAGCAACGTCCCACCAGAGTTTCAAACAAGGATGTAGTGTCATCCTGCTGGCCGAGATCACTGGCTCTTTTTTCTCGGTATTTGGTAGCATATGTATGTAAAACAATACACTTCTTTGTAGGCATGGCTTTACCTATAACGCATGTTTCTAGACATACTAGTTTATTTATTCATTCATGCACTGATGAGCACGTACGTTTTTTCTATCTTTTTGATGTTGTGAGTAATGCTATGATGAACATGAATGTGCATATCAACTTTCACCCAAATCACAAAAAAAAGATTTTTTATATACTCGAAGGGTGAACATGACCAGAAAGTATTAGTAGCACCTGAAATCAAACAGCAGAGCACAGAGAACAAAGAGGAGTAGTTCAACAGCCATAATTTTGTCATGTCTCCTTGGAGTAAATGAATGGATTAAGATAATACAGAAGAGGGCAGCTGATTTAACATTAGAGTTATAAAAATAACTGCTGGGGAAAAGTCAGAACTTTCTGCACATACACATTTCATACACACATACACACCCATACATCCAGAAGAATATAAAGTAAACAATATAATTGAGGATTTTGGGGAAAGATTTATAAATTTTTTTAATTCACTAAGACTATGACCCAGACAGAAAAAATGAGTAACAGTAACTGTCAGTGTTTAAAATAACAAGTACACTGATTTTTAGTTACAAAGGATATATGCATTTTATTTATATTACGGCTCCGGTAATTTAACTATGTTACCCAGAATGTCTTCCAGTCGCTGTGGGGAGCTCTGTTACCCGTCAATGTAGGCTGCCTCTCTGGCAGCGTTATGTATGCAGGAGGGCCTCTGTGTTTGCTGGTGCTTGCATTTGCAGTGGAACTCTTTTCTGTCCCTCAAGATTCAGCTCTGGTTCCAGCTTCTTTCTTGAAATAAACTGGCCACATGGTGCTCTTTCTTTGTATGATATTCAGGGCTTCGTGTTCTGTGGAGTTTCCAAGGAGTTCCTGTCGCTCTGACTGGAAGCTCTTCAAGGTCAGCTCCATCTTTCTTTTCTCAGCCCAGCTTGGTCATTCAGGAGGAGAGAGGGGGAGGGGAAGGAGGACAAGGGGAAAGGGAACAGGGGAGCGAGGACCAGAGAGGAGAGGGGGAAAGGACAAGAGGCCAAGTGTGAGGAGTTTTTTTTAAAGCAGTAGCAATAGGAATCGGAATCAATGGTCATGGAGGTAACAGTCAAGAGATCAAATGGCATATTGCACTGGGTCCATCTGCTGCACAAGGCCTCTTGAAAGGGTCAAAAAGCAAGGATCATACTTTGAGGACTAAGATGAACCTGACCCAAGCCATTGTATTTCATGGTATTTTTCAATATATGTATATATTTCACATACTCCGTGTTCCTACCATGTGTAAATACCATAGTTCGTTTATCTATTAATCCACTGATGGGCTCTTCAGTTGTTTCCATCTTTTGCTCTTATGAATAGTGCTGAGATGAATATGAGTGTGCATACATCTATAGTCTTATCTCCTATTTCTGTAGGATATATATATATATTGTGTGTGTGTGTGTGTGTGTGTGTGTGTGTGAGAGAGAGAGAGAGAGAGAGAGAGAGAGAGAGAGAGAGAGAGAGAGAGAATTTGGAAAGTTGCTAGATCATATGGTATTTCCATGTCTTACTCTTTCAGGAGGTGCCATACTATTTCTCACAGTGCTTGTGTCATTTTACAGTCCCACCAGTAGTGTATGAGGCTTGGAATTTCCCTGCATACTCATCAGCACTTGTTGTTCTCTGGTTTTTTTAAACGTTGCTACTAATACTGGGATGAGATGATAGCACATTGCTGTTTTTATTATAATATAAAATTTAAATGGGTGTGATTTACCTAGTAAAATTTATTTTCAAATAGAATCATCAATTACATCTGAAGTCACTATTACTGTGAAATATTTGTAGATCTTAAAAAGAAGTGTTTCATAAAGGGAGAGACAAAGATCTTAGGTAAATGCAATGAGAAAGAAAGCAAAAATGTGTCATAACCTTAATATGAATTGAATTCAGAATAATACAATTAAATAAGAAGAAAGGGAGAAATTTATAATAGAAAATGGTGTCATTTACACATATTTAAGAGTTTAAATAACTATGAAACAAATTATCTAATTAACATAAATTACAGAAGCTATGAGAGAAAAAATAAATACTTAGAGCACTGTATGAGAGATTAACTGGATAAAAATGGTGCAACATAAATTTAAATTATATAAATAATAAAACATTTCCATTGATAATGATTAAAAATATTTGAAAATTAAAAATTTTCACTCATGGAATTGCCATGTTAAGTGGATCATACCTTAGACCATAAATAAACCTTTAAAAAATCTGAAAAGGAAGAAAATATTGTTTGATCACAATATAATAAACCTTACAGAGTAAAGTTTCCCAATGAAATTCTTATAGAACCATCCATGCTACTCTGAAGACAATGAACAGGTGTGTTGTAATAGAAAAAAAGTTGCTCAGTGCAACTTTTCTGACCTCTTTCTCTTCAATACAGTTTTCAATGTTCTTAAATCTTCAGAATAAGTCCCTGTGGTGGTTAGGTTTTCTGAGTCAACCTGGCACTTGTAGGAACACATGGGCGGAGTTCAACCCATCACTCAGGTTGCAGCTTCTTTGGAGGGTGACCGAGATAAATGGTGTCTTGAGGCCTCCTTCTCTCTCCCTGGTGATCGGACCATCCGTGCTGCTGCCTGAGCTAGGCCTTTGTCTAAACCATGTACTGCGCTACCTGTGGGCTGAGCCAATCCATTGATCGTGTCTGTGCTGTGCATCTAGAGCAGGCTCTGCCCTGCGCTGCACTACTGACTTCTGCTACATGTAGGCTTTTCATGAGATCTGAGGGTATATTCTGCCTTCTGCTTCCTTGACCTTGGACCAGCAACTGTTGTGAGTTGAAGGATCTTTAGTATTTTAACTATTGCGTGAAAGTGAGTTGAACTGAGCCTTCTGTACTGTTGTGTGAACTAATTAGCTGTTGTATTCCTTCTCATTATATACACCTATCCATTTATGTAGATAACTTCTGGCCCTCAGAAGTTATTATTTTGATTGGTTCTGGATCCTGTTTCTTAATCCAAGATTTTTCTGAAATTATGATTCATTCTGTAAAATAATCTTCATTAGCTTCAACCATGCTTAAAAGACTGATGGAAAGGTTGACTGTTGTAGCTAATATGTATATATATATAAAAATCATAGGTGTCCTGGTTTTTTTTTTCTCTGAAGAACCTAGCCTAACATAGTCTTTATGAATATCCTCTGCCCTCTTAGAAAATCTAGCAAGGCCTTACCTTTGGAACCCCCAACACTGTCACCATAATATTTTGCCCCTTTATTCCCTCACCCACCCTACTCATAATAACTATTATTATTATGTGCTATTATACTTATTAATATTATTATGGGATTTTTTGTCTCTGTGTGTACCATATCTTACCACATCCGATATATCCATTCACATAAAATTCTGTTATTCTCTCCCCTCAAGTGGGGTTATACCGTCATGCTTGCTATCAGCACCTCCTTTTCCCGTCCTCCCCCCATTCCTATATCCACAATCACAACTCCCCTCACTGTTTCTGGAGGGTTATCTCTCTTGGCTTTAATGCATTGAGTGATCTTGATTATACAAATGAACATTTGGAGGTCTAAGATGATTAATGGGGTAAAACAAACACCATAACTTTTAAAGCTGAACTTTCTGCCTTGAATTTAACTGAGCCTCAGAAGTTATTGTTTTGATTGGACCTTGTCTTCTGGATCCTGTTTCTTTTTTTTTAACAATTTATTGGGGCTGATACAATTCTTTTCACAGTTCATACATATACATACATCAATTGTATAAAGCACATCTGTACAGTCTTTGGCCTAATCATTTTTTTCTCTTTTCTTCTTTTACATTTTATTAGGGACTCCAACAGCTCTTACCACAATCCATACATATACATACATCAATTGTATAAAGCACATCCATACATTCCCTGCCCCAATCATTCTCAAGGCATTTGCTCTCCACTTAAGCCCCTTGCATCAGGTCCTCTTTTTTTCCCCCCCCTCCCTCCCCTTTCCCCCCTCCCTCATATGCCCTTGGTAATTTATACCTCGTTATTTTGTCATATCTTGCCCTATTCGGGGTCTCCCTTCCCCCCTTCTCTGCTGTCCCTCTCCCAGGGAAGAGGTCACATGTGGCTCCTTGTAATGAGTTCCCCCTTTCCAACCCACTCACCCTCCACTCTCCCAGCATCGTCCCTCACGCCCTTGGTCCTGAAGGTATCATCCACCCTGGATTCCCTGTACCTCCAACCCTCATATGTACCAGTGTACAGCCTCTGTCCTATCCAGCCCTGCAAGGTAGAATTCGGATCATAGTAGTTGGGGGGAGGAAGCATCCAGGATCTGGGGGAAAGCTGTGTTCTTCATCGATACTACCTCACACCCTAATTAACCCATCTCCTCTCCTAAGCCCCTCTATGAGGGGATCTCCATTGGCCGACACTTGGGCCTTGGGTCTCCACTCTGCACTTCCCCCTTCATTTAATATAATATATATATACACATACATATATACATATACACATATATACACATACATACACACACTTATATCTTTTTTTTTTTTTTTGCATGATGCCTTATATCTGGTCCCTTGGGCACCTCGTGATCACACTGGCCGGTGCGCTTCTTCCATGTGGGCTTATTTGTTTCTGAGCTAGATGGCCGCTTGTTCACCTTCAAGCCTTTAAGACCCCAGACACTATCTCTTTTGATAGCCGGGCACCATCAGCTTTCTTCACCACATTTGCTTGTGTACCCATTTGTCTTCAGCGATCCTATCATGGAGGTGTGTAGTCTATGATATGATTTTTTGTTCTTTGATGCCTGGTAACTGATCCCTTTGGGACCACTCGATCACACAGGCTGGTGTGTTCTTCCATGTGGACTTTGTTGCTTCTGAGCTAGATGGCCGCTTGTTTATCTTCAAGCCTTTAAGACCCCAGTCACTATCTCTTTTGATAGCCGGGCACCATCAGCTTTCTTCACCACATTTACTTGTTCACCCACTTTGGCTCCAGCCGTTGTGTCGGGAGAGTGAGCATCATAGAGTTCCAATTTAATAAAAGAAGGTATTCATGCATAGAGGGAGTGTTTGAGTAGAGGCCCAAGGTCCTTCCGCCACCTTAATACTTGACCTATAAATATCGACACAAAGATCTATTTCCCCAACCTCCTATATATATTTGCATGTACATGTCTTTGTCTAGACCTCCATGAATGCCCTTTGACTCCTAGCTCTTTCCTCCATCTCCCTTGACCTTCCTCCTGCCCTACTACCATGCTTCATCGCCACCTGGGCTAGAGTATACCTCTTCTCTAAGCAACCTTACCCTTGATCATTTCCCATCAGGCCTGCCACTCCCCCTTCTCTACCCTTTGGGGTCCCATGTTTTTCCCTTGTCCCTGGGTTTGTTAACACCACTTCCTTACCCCCCTGGATCCTGTTTCTTAATCCAAGATTTGTCTGCAACTCATTCCATAAAACAATCTTGATTAGCTTCACCCAAGCTTAAAAGACTGACAGAAAGATTAGCTATTTTATCTAGCAGATTTTCATGTAAAGTTTTGTTTAGTATCCTTGACAAATGGAGAACTTATCTTTAGAATAGCTGAAATTTGTTCTGTTTAAATTCTTTAAAAATACTTTAGGAGAGTTATTCTTGAAGAAAGTGTACACTTCTTGTCTTACTGTAATTTGAAGACCCTATCAATTATGCTATTTTTATGAAACATTTTTTCTGAACTCTACTACCTGTTTCATATCCTCATGCATCTCTTAATCTTTCTCAAAAGTGTTCTTGTATGTACCTTTTTATGTTTTGCTTTATGAAAGTAATCACTTGGTAACATAATTATTTTTTTAAAAACTTCATGGCACGTTTGTTCATAATTTTCATCTTGTCCATGGCAAGAATTCTGATGACTGTTTTCCATTATTATTTCTTCTTCTTCCTTTGTTGAATCACTGCTGGTCTCTGTAATGGCTCCTTTTAATAAATTCATTATTGAAGATTTCACTTGTTTATTTGTTTTCTGAACTAATTCTTTGAGAGATGTCTATGGGATAGCTGGGGGTCAGTATCTTTTTAAAAGGATCTGAATTTTTTCTTATGATACAGGGATTTGTGGGTTGGTTGCCTTTAAGGAGTTTCATGGTTTAGAGGGCTGCACATTGAATTGCTGGCAACAGTGGTTCAAACCCAGCAGCTGCTCTGATGGATAAGAATGATGCTTTCTTCTCCAATAAAGATATCGTAGATCTCACTGCCATCCAGTCTATGCCAACTCAGCAACCCTGTAGGACAGGGTAAGACTGCTTCTGTGGGTTTCTGCAACTAGAACTCCATGGGAGTAAAGTGCCCTGTGTTGTCTCCTGTAGAGCAGTGGGTATTTTCTAACGTTCGACCTTGTCGTTAGCATCCCAATGCACAACCATTACTCCATCTCGACTAAAAGTATACAGCCTTGTAAATCCAAAAGGGCAGCCTTCTTCTGTCTTTTAACACTACTATGAGTCAGAAAAAAATATCCTTTATTATATCCTTAACAATTGTGATCAGTATTCCCCACCGATTCAGAGATTGTCTTTTCTGTGGCACTAGAGAAACACTGCTTTTGAAGAAACTAGTTCGTATGTGAGTCATTTCACTGTTCCATACTTGCTCTGCTTATGGACTCAAATGACATCTCAAAATTTCAGCTATAGCCCTCTTCTCTTTCTTTCAAATGAAAGATACTGTTTTCATACTTTAAGGCTTTCACATCATTTTCTAAAATCTAAAATTTCAACCCCCACTCCCCTGCTCCAGGGATTTCAGATGTGGAGCAACTGAATACTATTGTGCGTTCTCTTAATATGCTGTCTTGCCCAATGCCCCTCCTTATGGTGGGTTTTCTACTGACCTTGTTGCTTTGGGGTGGCCTGTTTGTAGATGGGGAGAAATTGTTTAAGGGAAACATGTTCGAAGTTGAAGTTCCTCAGACTATGTCCTTTGAAACTGGAATTCCAATAGATTAAGGATAAAAGTAGAGCATAGAGGCAATGGGACATTTTTAACATACCAAGTATTCTTTATGGAGTTTATGTTCTAGTTAGAAAGAAAAATTTTAGCAAAAGCGCACAATAAAGTAATCAAAAGTTCTAGTGAGTGCACTGAAAGCAAGCATGTGGCCATCACACCTCTGAATCAGATAGCCACGGTGGTCAAGTTCAAATTAGACAGAAGCTTTTAATGTTTTATTCAGGAGTATGGTCACACATGGGCTTTCAAAGTTCAGGCAGACTATGTCTTTATTTGGCCAACCTAAAAATGCATGTTCCATCCCTGTTCTAGGGTTAGCTTTGTGGCTGGCCAGAGATTCGAGAGAAGTTTTGGGTATCCCACAGCTTCTTTTCCACGGAGCGCCACAAAGTCAAGGAGTTCTTTTCTGTTCATGAGCATTTATTTCTGGCTTTAAAAAATCAAGACATGATGTTCCTTATTGAAAAATATATATATATATATATATACATGTGTATATATATTACCTAATAAATGTAGAAATATAGTTGATGTGGTTAAACAAACTGTAAAATCAGGAACTGGACATGTCTATGATTTTAATCAGCTGATATTAAATATACTTTCTTTTTCTTTTGAAAAAATTTTTTAAAAATCATTTTATTAGGGGCTCATACAACTCATAACAATCCATACATATATCAGTTGTGTAAAGCACATTTGTACATTCATTGCCCTCATCATTCTCAAAGCATTTGCTCTCCACTTAAGCCCCTGGCATCAGGTCCTCATTTCCCCCCATCCCTCCCTGCTCCCCCTCCCTCATGAACCCTTAATAATTTATACTTTCTTTTTCATGGTTTAACCTAGCTTTTTTTTTTAGCCAGGATTCACTATTCTGAAAGCATCATGCCATTTCTTACAAAATATTAAACTACTGACTTTTTAGTGTCCTAAGATTAAGGCCATAGACTTCCAAAAACACTTAGCTGTTAGAAAACAGTAAAGATAACTGTAAAGATCACAATTCTAAATAATAAAGAATCTTAATATTGGATATTGCTCAGTTAAGTGCTGAGGAATAGAAAAAAGATAAAGCTAAACTTCAGAATTCTCTTGTATACAGAGAATAAAATTCTTTCAGTCAGTTAATTAAGAATACATTACCAAACACCTCTTCTTAGTTTCAGTAAATATATATATGCCACTAGACAAGCTAAGAAATAATTTATAAACTACCAGAATATATGTTCCTACGTGTTTTCTGCTAAAGGAATTATTTTGGAAAGAAATCTAGTATATAACACAGTGGAAAACAGCTTGCTGTCCACTTTTCTGATATCCGTCCCCCAGGGAGTGGGTAATATGTAGATCCTTGTTATCAGTTCCTCCTTTCCACCCAACAGAAAAGTGGGTGAAGGCAGACGTCGACAATGTAAGACATGACAAAATAATAATAATTTATACATTATCAAGAGTTCATGAGGGAGTGGGGGCAGTGAGGGAGAAGAAAAATTGAGAGGCTGATACCAAGGGCTCAAGTAGAAAGAAAATGTTTTGAGACTGATGAGGGCAACAAATGTACAAATGTGCTCGACACAATTGGTGTAGGCATGGCTTGTGATAAGAGTTTTTTGAGCCCCCAATAAAATGATTTTTAAAAAATCTTGCATAGCTTTTGTCTTCTCTTTCAAAAAGCAAATTAATTTCCATTTTTACTATCACATGGTAATATTATGAAGTCACAGAGTTACACATTAAAGTTTAGCAGCAGAGCATTAAATAGTGTATAATGCAGATTATTGGAATTAAAGAAATTAAAGTCTTCCAGAGAAACTAGACTATGTTCTAATACTTATATCAGCCCTAACCTTCTATTTTGTAGATCCTTTAGTTACATTTACATATTAGTAGCTGGCAGACCTTTAACCTAGTTTCACATTATTTGCAACAAATTATACACCCAGGTGTAATGTCCCTTCACTTACCTCATGACCAGATTTTAACATTGGTAAAGCGGGACACCAGCGGGACACCATTGATAAAACTCATATCCTGGAGAAATAGCCACATGGCAGCCGAAAACCGTATACCCTAGCTTGTCGTGCATTCTTTCCAAAAATCGGGACGTTTTTAAAACGCCGCGGGACGTGGGAAAAATTGTTTAAAATCGGAACTGTCCCGCCAAAAGCAGGACGTCTGGTCACCTTACAAGTGAAAACTAATAACATCGATGTGCTCCATCTACCCTTATGACCTTCAAACTAGGGGTTCTTTTCCTCAGACAGTTATGCAAACAAAACATATGTTCAAGTGCAAAGTCTTTAAATTTACTTTTACCAGGTTAGATAGTATAAGGAGGACATCTTTTCTGGCGTCATGGAATGCAATTTAGTATTCTCATTTTCCCTGGATTATTTATTCCCATTCTAACAATATAATAATGAATATACAGCGATGCTCCTAATGGTATTGCATTACATTTAGTGCTAGCCTCCTATATTAATTTTGAAAATGGAGGCTTTGACAATTGGTTCAAGTAACATGAAGTCATGCCTGAGTAGAATAGTCTTAGCTAAATCTGAGTGATGTTCGTGTAAAAGTGGAGCAGACACCAAGTGACACTGTCCATATCTCTCTTCGTTTACTTCCACACAGTGAGCGAAACTCTTGAACTTCCTTCCTTGGAGAAAAAAAATGTGGATTCAAAGGAAAAAAAGAGAAATCATTCTTATTTTTTTTTTAAGTTTTCTGTTATAGAGGAAGCCAGAGCACTTCTGGCACAAAGTCATTTCGGGTGTGCACAGCGACGGGGAGGAGGGAGAGCTGGAGCTGGACCACGAAGAGTAGAATAGTGTGTGGCAGGCAGAGAATGAGCTCTCACCAGTTTTATGCACTGACGTCCCCGAGAGATTTTGAGAAGACTGAGTGAGAGGCCCTTATGCTGGCACCTAGTTTTGCTGTAACGGAAGTACTGCAAAGGATGGTATTCAAAGAAGAGAAATTTATTCTCTTATAGTTCGGGGTTGTAGGGCAAGGCTCTTCCTTATCTATTTCATTTTCGATTAGTTGGCAATCTATGGACTTCCTCACTTTCTTGTATGTTGTTTTAAATCATTTTAGGGGGGGCTTTTAAAGCTCGGATAATAGTCCATACATCAATTGTATCAAGCATATTTGTACATGTTGCCATCACCATTTCCAAAATGTTTTCTACTTGAAGCCTTGATATAAACTCCTCTTTTTCTCCCTCCCTCGCCCAACCTTCCTCCATCATTTATTATTATTATTATTATTTCCTATCTTACACTGTCCGTTGTCTCCCTTCACCCACATTTCTGTTATTCATCCCCTTCATGGGGTGGGCGCAGGCTATATACCCAACCTTGTGATGGGTTCCCCCTTTCTTACCCTTCCCCCTCCCTGACCATTCCCCTGCTGTCATGATATCACTACTCCTATTACTGTTCCTGAAGGGGTTATCTGTCCTGAATCCCATGTGTTGAGAGCTCTTATCTGTATCAGTGTGTGTTCTCTGGTCTAACTTCCTGGTTTGCTTGATCTATAGGCTTCTATCATGATCAGATAGTGTCCATTTTCCACCTGGATGCTTGCTCCTGTGTCTAATCTCCTCTTTTTGGAATTCAAAATTGCATACATCTATGACACATCTTACACAGATATTGTCTCCTTAACATAACAAAGAAAAGCCCTTTCTTGAATGGGGATGCATCCACAGATAAAGGAGTTTGAATTCCAATATGCATTTTGGGAAACTTAATTCAGTCCATAAGAGACCTGCTTTTAGTCTCCTGGCTTACAACCCTGATCAAGTGATCTGGGAGCAGAGACATAAGCTACCCATTTCCCATCGTAGAATCCAGATGAGTTGGCAGGATGGAAGAACTACATGGGAATGTAGGTCCACAGAGCTCTAAAGAGACAAAGTTCCATGCTTGTGATTGTGGTAGAGACAACAGCATAATTCTTGTTCTTTCCAGTATGAGGAAGAAGAATTACAAAAACTGTCCATACATGAAGGAGTCATGTAGACAGGATAAGGAACATCACATTGCATCTGTCTTGAGCCAACGACTGAGGACTAGAGAGGAATGTGGGTTAGGCTGGATTCTCCAGAGAAATAAAACCAGTGACACTCATATAGGTACATATAGAAAGAAATTTATATCAAGAAAATGGCTCACCCAGCTGTAGAAACAGTCATTTCCAAGTCCTGGAAGGTTTAAAGTCTGAAGGCCAGATGTTAGACTTCTCCTGACTCATATAGCTGTGGGAGATCAAATACAAGATGGGCAGTGAGGCTAATGACCACAGAGGCAAATCCAAGGTTGGCAGTTCAGATGGCAGACAACTGAAGACTTCCAGAGTAGGCAGGCAGGATTGTGACCTACATAAGGGGGCTGCAGCCCACCCTAAGCTTCTTAGAACTATTTGTAATCATGGAGATTACTAGGCCTCAACTTCAAACTTCTGAGAATTCTGGGCCAGACAAGTTGACACAAAACAGAACTATCACAGCGTGCCTTAGCAGATGACTTTGGAAACAGATGACATTGAGGATTACATACCTCCCCACAAAGGACCTAGCACCACTCAAGCCCCAAGTTAGACCCAGCTCTGGAGAAATGTTTGGAGAAAAGGAAAAATTATGACTCATTAGGTTAGTTTGTCTCTCTCTTTCCCAAAGTCTAGCTCTGTATTCCAAAGGACATTGTCAGACCATAAAATACTCCCTTGCATCTTTCTCTTGGTCAGTGGGTGACTGATTACTTCATGTTTTCATAACTCTCCCCAGTACCACAAACCCATATGGCCAATTGAACACCAGTCATTTTCATTCTCAAAGTCGTTTTCTACTCAACATATCCCAAATCATGCTGCAGTGTGCCTTGTCTCAGTGAGTCAGACCACTTTCTAACTACAAGTCAGTAACTGAGTTCTGGTCCTTGACAGCTCCCTCTCCTTAGCACCCACCAGAATTCCATCAGCTTCTCTCCATTTGTACCATGACGGCCTAAGCCCAGCTTTCAGCCCGTCTCCCTCTGATAAGATTTGCCTACGTCCACTTTGCACTTTCTCACTCGTTCTGTGCAACACAACCTGAATGATATTCAAAATGAAACTGATCGCTCTTCAGTGCTCATGCCCAGCCCCTCACCCAGGGCTTAGCAGCACGATAATGTCACATGAGTTGGCTGCTACGTTTTTATATAACCTCCTTTGGAGCCACGAGCCCTTCATTTATTGGCACCGCAGGCATTCTGACCTTGATAGCTACATCGACCTCTAGGGACTCTGCTTCTCTGCTGGAATGCTGTCCTCACTAGCCAATTCCCACTCATGCTTTGCCATCTCTGCTCATCATCCTTGACTTTGCCCTCCAGCTAAAGCCCCCATTAGTGGTCTCAAAATCTAGGTATCCTCTTTGGGTCATAGCAATGATCACGATTAGACTGCTTGCTTGGGGATTATCTTAGTACTACCTGCCTTCCCTCGTGAGACTGTGAGCTTAATGAGTATTGGATCAAGATGGCACTCTCATTTTATTCCTGGGGATCTGGCCGATAATTGAATGACTGTCGAGGCCTCTAATGACTCTCTTTCATGAACAACCAGAATAGCTGGCCACCTTTCTCCCATCATTTGCATGACTATCATGCCTGTTCCTCAGTCTGAAACAGAGGTCATAGCTCTCATACCTACTTATAGGAGGTTACTAAATTACTCAATACCTGCACTGAGTGCTTCCAATAGTGCCTGGTAAGCAGGAGAAAGGCAGCGCTTTCTTCTCCCTGAAAGAGTTGCAGTCTCAGACACTCACAGAGGGGGGTGGGCAGTTCTACCCACCCCTTCCCATAGGATCACTGTGAGTAGACATTGACTCTATGGCAGGGAGTTTGGGGTGGGACGCACTCAAAAATGTTTCCATGGACAGATAGTTGTCACCGCACCTGAGGTTCATTGGCCAGGAATCAAACCTTTAGAGAAGGTGGGACTTTTCGTACTGAACCATGACTGCCCCACAGTGAAACCCTCAAAGATGTAGATAAATTATTACATTACAGTATTATGAGGATAGTGGGTCCTGATGGCATAGTTTTTACTCATCAGGCTGCTAACTGCAAGGACAGTAGTTCGAATCCATCAGCCACTGCTTGGGAGAAAGATGCCTTTCTGCTCCCATAAAGACGTCAGAAACTACAAGGTTTCTATTCTGCCCTCTAGGCTTACTGAGTATGAATTGCCTCCACGCAGTGGATTTATCAGAATGAAAGGGACTTAAAAATAGAAACTTTTCCTAGCAGGAAGCCTGAGTGCTCAAGAAAATCATGTGTAATCTCTTTGCTTCTCCATAAGAAAGATGGTTTTCATGAGCTAGACCCTGTTCAATACTTCTGATCCTTCTTACCATGCTCTAGTGTTTTTTCATGGATGTTTTCAACTTCTAGAAATTTCTGTAGATTTTTTCTTATACATCTTGTTTATTTTCTGTCCTTCGGAGCATCTTGTTTATTTTCTGTCTGTGAAAGTGTTCTGAACACCTATAATAGCACCTGGATCATGTGAGCCAATGGCGAAATACATTCTAAAGAAATGAATGAGTCACCAAAGCAAGTATGATGGGCAAGGCTTTGTCTGTCTCCTATCTCATTAAGTAAGCGCAGGACTAGTAACAGGAAGGGGCGGGGGGTTCTAACCACAAGCTCACTCCACAGGGAAGGGGTGAGGCTGTCTGCTCCCACAAAGATATACAGCCTTTGAAACCCTGTGTGGGGTCACTGTGAATCTGCAATGGCCTTTGTTTGAGTTTTGTTCTCATTGTGCGTGTTTGCACAGTGATAAAGTAATACATGTAGCTCGGTGTGTGTGTGTGTGTGTGTGTGTGTGTGTGTGTGTGGTATGTGTAAGGGACAGTTTTGTGACATGTTCCGAAAAGTGAGAAGAAAAATAATATCATCTTGAATCTTAAATTTTAAAGCCTCAATTTGGTTTCCCTCCCTTTCTTCCTTTCTTCCCTCACCTGCTGCTGCTGTTGGTAGGTGCTGTTGAGCTGTTTCTGACTAATAGTGTCCCTGTGTGTTTTTAAAAAGTCCGGATTTTTGGAAAGAATGCACGACAAGCTAGGGAATGCCGAGGCAACAGGAAGGGAATATACGATTTTCGGCTGCCATGTGGCTATTTCTCCAGGATATGAATTTTATATTATTTTTGTTAATTTTATAATGTTAAAATTTAATAATAACAAATAATTGTTGAGAACTGCTTATCAAAGTTTGCATTTTTTGAATGGCGTTTTTTGGCATTGGCAACGATGAAAACATTTTGTAACTGTCTCAGACTATACACATCGTACTGCGTGCTAGTGCTAGTTAAACAAGTGATGTCAACAAATCAGCTACTCAGATAGCTTAGGTAAGTATAAGTATTTATTTATTTATTTCATAAATACATAAATGTTCTTAAAATTAGCAGACAGTACTCATATTATTTATATTTTATAGTGGCGGCAAAAAGTCTAGTGCCAGCCTTGAAAATGACACGACTTATGTTACGGCAAATTCAGAGAAAAAAATAATACAAGTTAATATTTTTATTATTTAGAAAGAAGTATAGGATTAAAATTAAAATATTTTTTAAAATATAGTTACTTTATAACAATCAAATTAATTTATAAACTAACAATAAAATATGTTCATGCAATTATGTACCTACTTGCTGTGTTTTAAGCAATATTTATATAATAATTTATGATATAATTTTAAATTATATTTTTAGATTTTTAACATACTGAGTAAAAAAAAGGATGCAAATTCAACAATGATCTAAGAAGTGAACTTTCTTTTATTAAAAAAATAAAAGCGATTACAAGGTAAAATGTGAGAAATATAGTGGTGAATTTTCTATTTCGCACGGCGGGAAGAATGATATTTCAAAGCACTTGGAGACACAGAAACATAAAAGATATTTAAATACTGCTGCATCTTCCTCCAAAATACAGGAATTTTTTTCGGAAAACAACTTATGGAGACGAAGAAAAGAAATTAGCATTAGCAGAAAGACATGTCTTTTCGTGCTATTAATAACAATCATTCCTTCAGACCTATGGACTATACATCACAAGTTGTCAAAAAGTTTATCAACCAAAAATTTGCCCGTGCTAGAACAAAATCCAAGGCAATTGTGTGTAATGTGCTTTCCCCACATGCATTTTCAGAATTAAACAAAAATCTAGAAAAATGAATTTTATATCCATATATTCTGATGCATCTAATCATAAGGATATAAAGTAATTTGCAACCATTATTAGATTTTTTTATTTGGAAACTGGAATAAAAATTAGAATTTTAGATTTTGTTTCTGTGCCCGGCGAAACTTCTGAAACAATTTTCAGTTCCATTATGAATATTAAAAAAACAATTCAAAACATAAAATAATTGCATATTGTGCAGACAACACAAATGCAAATTTTGGAGGAAAAGCAAGAAGAGGTACAAATAATATTTTTTATAAATTAAACAAAAACCTTAATCAAAACATTGGTGTTGGTTGTGCAGCACACATAATACATAACGTCATTCAAACAGCTGCTGTTTTGTTGCCTGTAGATGTGGAAAATATTAAAATATTTTCTTATTTAAATATATTAACATATATTCTTATTTCTATATATACACTGTGCACGTTGAAATGCTTAAAGAATTTTGTGAAACTGCAGAAGTCGAATATCAGAAAATACTTGGATACAGTAAAATGTGCTGGTCAGCTCCTTTGCCAGCTGTCGAAAGAATTTTGAAAATAGACAGTCCTTTGAAATCCTACTTTTTATCACAGTTTAAATGTCCTAGAATTTTAGAAGAGTCTTTTGAAAAAGAATCTTCAAAAATTTGGCTAGAGTTTACACACAATCAAGCAACTCTTTATAAAAGTTATTAAAAGTGACAAAATTTCGGTAATTGAAGTAGCAAATGAAGTTAATAATTAAAAATTTCAGTTTCAAGAGCAGTTAGAAAATAATTTTCTTCCGTTAACTATCCGTAATAGTATAAGCCAGCTAGAAGAACAAGGTGCAATAAATCATGCAGATAGCATGAATCACGTAAAAAAGTTCTATAGTAACTGCATAGATTATTTAGAAGAGTAGACAGTACATTACAATGATATTGAACATTTTCATTGGGTTACGTTAAAACAAGAACTTAATTGGAATGATGTGCAAAAATCATTTGATCATATTACTTAAAATTTCCCATATACTAATATTTCCGAAAATGATCTTTTGAATGAGGTATCATTATTAAAAAATATATTGATAAGGAAAAGGTTAAATCTTGGGGATCACCAAAAATCACAATAGAGAACAAATGCTTAGAAAAATTTCATCATTTTTAAACAAACCATCTTCCATACAATAATGCACTAAAAATTGTGGAATACGTGCCTGCATTCGGCATCATTGCATGTATTTTGGGAGTCTGAAGAGGACTTTATAGATTTGTATCAGACATATGGGCTAATATTGGACTATGGACTTGGACTGGACTGGGTTAAGATGCATTTTTTTTCTTTCTTTCCTGTTTTCTTTCTTTTTTATTCCAATCACTTTATTGGGGGCTTATACAACTCTTATCACAATCTATATATGCATCCATGTATCAAGCACATTTGTACATTTGTTGCCATCATCATTCTCAAAACATTTGCTTTGAACCTGAGCCCTTGGTATCAGCTCCTCATTTTTTAAAAATCATTTTATTAGGGGCTCATACAACTTCTATCACAGTCCATACATCCATCAACTGTGTAAAGCACATTTGTACATTCGCTGCCCTCCTCATTCTCAAAACATTTGCTCTCTACCCAAGCCCCTGGCATCAGGTTCTTTTTTCCACTCCCTCCCCACTCCCCACTCCCTCATGAACCCTTGATAATTTATAAATTATTATTTTGTCATATCTTGTTCTGTCCCACGTCTCCCTTCCCCTACTTTTCTGTTGTATGTACCCCCAAAAGGAGGTCACATGTAGATCCTTGTAATTGGTTCCCCCTTTCCAACCCACCCTCCCTCTACCCTCCCAGTATCGCCACTCACACCACTGGTCCTGAGGGGATCATCCGCCCTGGCTTCCCTGTGTTTCCAGTTCCCATCTGTACCAGTGTACATCCTCTGGTCTAGTCAGACTTGCAAGGTAGGATTCGGATCATGACAGTAGGGTGGGGGCGGAGGGGAGGAAGCATTTAGGAACTAGAGGAAAGTTGTATTTTTCATCGTTGCTACATCGCACTCTGACTATCTCGTCTCCTCCCAAGACCCTTCTGTAAGGGGATGTCCAGTTGCCTACAAATGGGCTTTGGGTCTCCACTCCGCACTTCCCGCTCATTCACTATGGTAAGATTTTTTTGTTCTGATGATGCCTGATACCTGATTCATTGACACCTCGTGATCACACAGGCTGGTGTGCTTCTTCCATGTGGGCTTTGTTGCTTCTGAGCTACATGACCGCTTGTTTACATTCAAGCATTTAAGACCCCAGACACCATATCTTTTGATAGCCGGGCACCATCAGATTTCTTCACAACATTTGCTAACCCATTTGTCTTCAGCGGTCGTATCAGGAAGGTGAGCACAAAATGATATGATTTTTTTGTTCTTTTACGCCTGATAACTGATCCCTTCAGCAACTCGTGGTCACACAAGCTGGAGTGCTTCTTCCATGTAGGCTTTATTGCTTCCGAGTCAGATGGCTGCTTGTTTACCTTCAAGTCTTTAAGACCACAGACACTATCTCTTTTGATAGCTGGGCACCATCAGCTTTCTTCACCACATTTAGTTGTTTGCCCACGTTCTCTTTAGCACTTGTGTCGGTAAGGTGAGCATCATAGAATGCCAATTTAATAGATGAAAGTATTCTTGCTTTGAGGGAGTACTTGAGTGGAGGTCCAATGGTCCTCTGCTACCTAAATACTAACCTTATAAATATATGCACATAGATCTATTTCCCCATCCTCATATATAAATATGTTTGCATATGTGTATGTCTTTATCTAGACCTCTATAAATGCCCTCTGCCTCCCAGCTCTTTCCTCTATTTCCATTGACTTTCCTCCTGTCCCACTATCATGCTCAGTCCCCACCAGGGTTTCAGCAATTCCTCTAGTTACATTACCCTCGATCATGCACAACAAGGCTCCCACACCTCATAACCACCAATTTGGATCACTTTTTGTTCCCTGTCCCTGGGTTTATTAACACCACTACCTTTCCCCCACCTCCCCATCTCCTATGTCCCCACCCCACATACCCAGAACTATCGGTCCCAATGTTTTATCCTCCAATTGTTCATCTAGCCTATCTTATTTAGACAGACCTGTGGAGATAATAACATGCACAAAAACAAGTCAGAGCAAAACCAAGCAACAACATACAACAAAACAACAACAAACCAATGACAAAAACAAAACACAAGAAAGAAAAGCTTGAAGTTAGTTCAAGGATTGTTTGTTGGCCTTTAGGGGTGTTTTCCAGTCCAGTCTGTTGGGGCACCACACCCTGACCCCAAAGTCCACCTTCAGCATTCCCTGGGGACCTCGCCTCTCCATTCCCTTGCTGTTCTGTTGCACCCCCTTATTGTTTTATCTCGCTGTTCCACGGCACGCCCCCAATGCCCTGCCTTTCTTAAAGTACAGTTACCCTTTATATAAAACTCTCTTATACACACATGAGTGTGTCTTTGGATTTGTTTCTGTAGTCTACACAGAGTAACACATTACCTATTTGTCCAATTGTGAGGATTTTTATTTTCTTTACCTTGAGTTGTAATCTATTCTAAATATTGCAACCTTTGATCTTCATCAGTCAGTGCTTCAAATCCTCCTCACCTTCAGCAAGCAGGGTGTGTCATCTGGATATCATGAGTTGTTGATAAACCTTCCTCCGATACTGATGCAACATTCTTCTTCATATAGCCCAGCTTCTCGGTGTATTTGCTTTGATACAGTATACAGCATATAGATTGGATAAATATGATGACAGTATATTTTTGTAATGCACATTTTTCCTCGTTTTGAGTCATATGATGTCCTCTTGGTCTATGAACAGTTTCCAATTGAGGAAAATTAAGTGTCATGGAATTTTCAGTCTTCATAATGTTACCCATAATTGACAACTATTTACACAATTGAATGCTTTACCTGTCATGAAATCCAAGTATGCCTTTTTCTGGTATCCCTTGCTTTCAACCAAGATTCCTCTGATATTACCAGTAATATCCACCCATCATCCCATATCCTCCTCTGTATGCAGTTTGTATTTCTCATAGTTCTATGTTGATGTAAATGGTGAAACCATTTACTAATTACCTTCAGCAAAATTTTATTTGCATGTGATCCTAATGATATTGTTTGATGATGTCTGCATTCTGGCAGATAACTTTTTTTGGAATGGGCATGAGTATGAACTTCTTCTGGTCTGATGGCCATGTAGCTGCCATCCAGATTCCTCGACCTGATGCTTCCATGGTTGCATCTGTTTTGTTGAAACTTTTCAGCTGGTATTCTGTCAGTTCTTGAAGGCTTCTATTTTGGTCAATGCCGTGAGTGCCATTTTGATTTTTCCTTCAATGCCTTCATTTCTGGTCATATGTGACCTCCTGAAATGGTTGAACTGGTTTGATTCTTTTTGGTACAATGACTCCTCCTTTTCTCTCCTTTAGTTGCTTCCTGTGTCATTCAATATTTGCCCTTAAAGTTCTTCCATGCTGCAGTCAAGATCTAGGGTTTTTCTGCAGTTCTCTCAGTGTTAGAAATACTGAGTGTGTCCTTTAAAGTCTGCTTTATTATAAGCTCATATTGCACTGATGCTCTTTTAGTCATTTATTGATATTTTTCCATCTTTTGATTCCTAGTCTATTTTTATCTTTGTGTCTTAGATGTGTCTCTTGTAGACAGCAAATTGATATCTCCTGCTTTCTTATCCATTCTGCCACTCTCAAAGTCTTGACTGGTGCAGTTAATCTATTTACAATCAGTGTGTTTATTAATAGTTATAAATTTATTGCTGTCATTTTACTGTGCACTTTTTTGTGGTGCTGCAGATTTCTTTACCTCAGCTAATTTTCTGTGCTTAGTTCAAGTTGCTCATTGATTTTCTTTATTGTTTGAGTGATTATGAAATCTTGATGATCTGCCTCTTTTTTATTGTGATGAGATTTACTCATATTCTTTGAAGTTACCCTGTAATTTCTTCTTCTTACTTTTTTCAAAATTCAAGACAGTCAACCCTATCTTGAAAAAGATTTGACTTCTCCATTTAACATTTATGTGATTGTATTGTTCCCTCTATTTGTTTTGTAATTGTCTTCATTACAAGTTTATTTCTCTGGCTTCTTATTTTTCATCTTTTAAAGTTGGACTCAACCATGACAACAATTTTGAAGATGGCACAGAACTGATGGTAGTTGGTTCTGTTGAACAAAGTGTTGCTTTAAGTCAGAACCAACTTCATGGAACCTAGTCATATTTAAGGAACAACTTTGTTAGATATTTGATTATTGGGAAAGTTTTAAAAAAAACAGCATTCCACTGGAGACCAAAAGCCCATTTGTAAGCCATTGGACATCCCCTTACAGAGGGTCTCAAGGAGGAAACAAGCCAGTCAGGGTGTGATGTAGCAACGACGAAACATACAACTTTCCTCTAGTTCCTAAATGCTTTCTCCCCTCCCCCAGTATCATGATCCCAATTCTACAAATCTGGCTAGACCATATGTACACTGGTACAGATAGGAACTGGAAACGGGGAATCCAGGGCAGATGATCCCTTCAGGACCATTGGTGTGAGTGGCGATACTGGGAGGGTGGAGGGAAGGTGGGTTGGAAAGCGGGAACCGATTACAAGGATCTACATATAACCTCTTCTCTGAGGGATGGACAACAGAAAAATGGGTGAAGGGAGACGTTGGACAGTGCAAGATATGACAAAACAATAATTTATAAGTTAACAAGGGTTCATGAGGGAGGGGAGAGCAGGTAGGGAGGAGGGAAAATCAGGAGCTGATGCCAGGGGCTTAGGTGGAGATCAAATATTTTGAGAATGATGAGCGCAGTGAATGTACAAATGTGCTTTACACAATGTATGTATGGATTGTGATAAGAGTTGTATGAGTCCCTAATAAAAACCATTTTAAAAACCTGCATTCCTACCTGCGTGCCTGTATGTTTTGATTTAGGAATCCTTTAACTAAGTTGGAAACTCTGTATTTTTAAAAGCTTCTCAAATCTGGCCTTCTATCAGTTTTAGAAAATACACCTTGAGATCACCTTACCCTTAATTTTACTTTGAACATGCCTTTCTTAAATAAGAAAATAAGACAATGTATTTCTTTAATTTCAAGATGCACAACTAAGGACAGAAAGTACCATACATGTTTCCACGGTCACTCATGAGCCTTTGAGACTAAGAGAAAGGTATAATTGCCAAGCTAAGAAACATCTGGAAATAAAAAAGGTAGTTATTATAAAAATAAGTACCTGTAACCAGCATTTACTTTATTGGAAAGATAACATCGTAGAGAAAGAATTGACTACTGTTCTGTAAGCCATGCTAAAGGATTTCCTACGAAGTGATTCAGTGTCACCATTCACTATGCTTGTGGCTGCCGTGGTACACACTGCTAAGACTGCTCTAGGATCTACTTCATGTGATGGCCTTCAACACTGTACCCCCTCCACTAATCCAGGACTTCAGGGAACACTTGTCTGTGACCAAAAGGTTCTTAGGTGATCTATGATGTAAAGATAGGCCGCTGAGTCTTAAAAGCTGTTATCAATTATATTTTTTGTTTGGAGAATCTGAAGGTATGTTAACAAATTACTTATGTTCATGGTCCAATTCTAATGGTTTTTCCATCATGGGAAAATGTTATCTTTTCCACCCTATATTTTTATTTCTGAAAGGACCTCTAATAGTGCAGTGGCCAAAGTACTTGACTGCTAACTAAAAGTCCCATGGTTCAAAAACACAAGCTATTTCACAGGAGAAAAACATTGCAATCTTTTTCTATAGATGTTAACTCTGGAAACCCTTTGGGGGACAGTTCTACACTGTCCAATAGGGACACTATGAAACATGATTGACTTGCAAGCTGTAGGTATGCCTTACTTCGGTCTATCTCTAAGAATTCCTTGTAGCAATTTCACTAAGACAGAATGAAATAAGACAAATAAAACATTGTCTGGTACATAGCAGGCACTCAAAAACGATAGCCATTGCTATTACCATCTTCCTGTTGTAAAGTGCTGTTGAGTTGGTTCCAACCCATAGCATCTTATGTACAACAGAAGCAAACCCTGCCCAGTCCTGCGTCATCCTCACAATTGTTATGTTTGAACACACTGCGGCAGCCACTGTGTCGATCCATCTCATTGAAAATCTTTTTTCTGCTTCTCTACTTTACCAAGCTTGATTCTCTTCTCCAAGGACTGGTCTCTCCTGACATGTCCAAAATAAGTGAGACAAAGTCTAGCCGTCCTTGCCTCTAAGGAGGATTCTGACTGTACTTCTTCCAAGACAGATCTGTTTGGTTTTTTTGGCAGTCCATGGTACTTTCAATATTCTTCTCCAGCACCATGCTTCAAATGCTTCTATTCTTTCCCGTCTTCCTTATTCAATGTCCAACTTTCACATGCATGTGAGGCCATTGAAAATAGCATGAGTCACGTGCACCTTATTTCTCAAAGTAAGATCCTTGCTTTTCAGCATTTTAAAGAGATCTTATTCAACAAATTTTTGCCCAAGGCAACACATCTTTTGATCTCTTGACCGCTGCTTCCACAAACATTGTAGATCCGAGGAAGACAATATCCTGGACAATGTGAATTTTTTTCACCTTTTACCATAATGTTACCTATTGGTCCACTTGTGTGAGGATTTTGGTTTTCTTTATATTGAGTTGCAATCCATACTGAAGGCTATAATCCTGATCTTCATCAGCAAGTGCCTCAAGTCCTCCTCACTTTCAGCAAGCAATGTGTCATCTGCATATCATGGGTTATTAATAAGCCTGCCTCCAATCTTGATGCTGGATTCCCCAGTATGAGTATCTATTTGTATATAGTTACTTTGATAGTCTTTGCTGAGTCAGTCTGTCTGCCTCGGTGTTTACCTTTGAGGAGGAGCTCCCTTGTCCACTCCTTCAGTTGTTCCTGAGAACAGAGGATGCTTTTCCTGTGAGAGTGCCATTCCATTTGATCGGTCCACTTCCTGTTGGTTCCTGGAGGGTAGATTTGCCTGGGGAAATACCAGTGTCTGGGACAAAAAACTTGAGGTTTTTCTGCAACACAACTCACATAATACTGTAGCGAGATGCTTATTTATCATTTTTACGGACTATGAACATGATTTAAAGGCTTACTAAGCATGTTCTGAGTCTCTGGTCAAAATGGGACCCTGCAGCCTAGGCTCTCCGCTTGCTCTGAACGTCAGAGTATTAGTCTCAGGCTTCTAGCATGGGAAGCAGAAATATATATATATATATATATATATATATATATATATATATATATATATATATATTCTTGATTTTTGTTTTTAAATAGCTGCCTTTCCTGCTTCTGCTGACTTCTCCAAAATATTTTTAAAATTTATTTCATTTGACATTTATTTTAAATGTCAAAAACCCTTCATTTTCTTCAATAGTGCATTTAGTTTTTATTCTTTCCCAGTATCGCATGTCTCTTATTCCCATTTCTAATTAGTATTTGTTGCTGTTGTTGTTCTTATTCTCCTTTCAAGTGTCTGAACCTAACTTGCCTAAGGAAAAAAAAAAACCAGAAGATTTTAAGAAGCTATCAGAATAAAAGATATATATCTAAAGGCAATTGAACTTTTGAAACAAAATATAACCAGGAATTCACAACTGAAAATTCTCTTCATCTCTTGTCTGCCCATCCTTGTAGATATGCTTCCTTTGTCTTTTTCTCTGTATCCAGTTTATATTCCAATCTACTTTTCAAGAAAGAAATATACACCCAGTAAGAGCTCTGAATTTTGTGTTATAGAATTTGCATCTTAAGAACACCTTCTCTCTTTTAACTCTTGCAATTGCAGCTGAAAAGACTCTACCAGCTTGGGTCACATGGAAATCAATAAGTGAATCATTTATAATCAAGTCCCAGTGTGTGGTAGTTAGATAATTTTATGTCACTTTGAAGATGTCTAACAGTGTCACGGTGTAATCCAACACTTCAATAAGGTCGTAACCTGACGCTGCCTCCTTGGAGGTGTGGTGTTCTCATAAGGGGGACCCTGGGAACCGCCTTCTCTCTCTCCCCCTTCAGCTTCCTGCTTGTTGGCCACGTTCAGAGCTGCCAGTGCCCTGCCATGTTTCCAATGACCTTGGATCCACACAGATTTTCACCCATGGGCCTGGATCTTCCTGCATTCTGCACCAGTGCATGTGCTTGCAGCTGCGGGAGTCTGAAGAGGGACGTGAGGACTAGTATTGGACTATGGACTTGAATTGGACTGGGCTGATAGGTTTGCTTGATATATAATTAGTTCTTTTTTTTGCTCAGATGAATCACCATTATTTAACAGTTTTATTAGTATCCATTAAGACTCTTGTAATCAGTGCTCTTAATTATGCATGTATGAGTGTCATTGGGTGTGTTTCTCTCATCAATCTGGACTAATGCCCAGTGTATGAATGAGGAAGTGGGCATGCAAATGAAGAGAGGTATGGAAGGGATGATCCTTAGAAAGGAGATGCTGAGTAGACAGTTATGATAGTGGTGTTGTTGTCCATGCTCTTTGAACAAGTAGAGAAATTTTATAGATTTACTATCCATTTAACTAATTCTCTCAACTGTAGTGTAGTCTCTTATATTGTGGTTGCAATGACCTTTTGCTTTCTTCATAGATTCTTCATATATTCTGTTCCTCATCACTAGTGTCCAATGATGTCTTGAGACGTTCTCTAATTTCTGGTGGCATATACTAAAGGTCATATTTTGGCTATGGTAGGTTTGTTTTAAATGTCTTCAACTTCAACCTGAACTTATAGATGAGGATAGGTAGAAGGCTGATACATTTAGAGAGAAAATGGCAGAGTGTTGACAATAGCAAGTGTGTTATTGAATAGGACAATTGGGTCCTGGTTCCTCTGAGGAATGCTGAGGAACAGTGTAGAACTAGTTCAGAGTTATCCAACCAGAGGATATGGAAACTGGGGGCATTATCTATGAACTCTTGCCCTTTTTTCTTTGAGGGCTGCTCTCAAAGCAATCGTTGCTGCTCTTGGTCATGCATCAAGTCAGCCCCAAATGCATGGCAACCCCGCAGGATAAGACTGTTTGCTGACATGGATGGAATAAAGCCTGCAGGAGTAAAGCCCATGGAGTTAAGTCCCCAAAGCTTGGCTGATTGCGCGTGACTCAAAGTGGGAGGAAACAGCTGCATACACATATTATAAAATTGGATCTTGGAATATATGAAGTATGACTCTAGGAAAATTGAAAGTAGTCCAAAATGAAATGGATACATAAAGATAAAAATTCTAGGCATTGGTGAGCTGAAATGTACTAGTATTGGCCATTTTGAGTCAGAAACCATAGGCTTATTATGCTGAGAATAACACAGTCAAGAGGAATGGCTTCAAATTATCCTAAAAAATGACATTTCAAAATCCTCCTTGAAGTGCAATGCTGTCTGTGATGATGTAATGTCTATCTGCATAGAAGGAAATACAACCTGTACAAGTATTATTCAAATTTACACACTAGCCAGAAAAGTTATTGATGCAGACATTGAAGAATTATACCAATGTCTTCAGTCTGAAATTTATCAAACATCCAACTACAATGAATTGATAATTATTGGTGGTTGGAATGCAAAAAATTAGAAATGAGGAAGGACCAATAACTGGAAACTATGACCTTGGTGACAGAGATGAAACTGTAGATCACATGATAGAAGTTTGCAAGACCAATGACTTCGTCATCACCAAAACTTCTTCAACAACATAAGTGGTGACTATATGCATTGACTTCTCAAGATAGAATACACAGAAATCACATTGCCTATGTCTATGGGAAGAAACAATGCAGAAGTTCAATAACCCCAGCTAAAATTGGGCCAAGATCTGGCTGTTAAACAGATTATCAGTAACTCAAATGTAAGTTCATGTTGAAGCTGAAAAGATTAAAAATAGGTGCCCAAGAACCAAAATATGACCTTGAGTCATTCCCACCTGAATTTCAAGACCATTTCAAGAGCAGATTTGATGCATTGAACACTAATGACGGAAGACTTGCTGAGCTATGGGATAACACCAAGAACATCATTCATGAAGAAAGCAAAAGTTCAATAGAAAGATAGGAAAGAAAGAAAAAGATCAAAGTGGTTGTCATAAGTCTTAAAATTGCTCTTACTAATGTGGAAGAAGTGATTAAGTAAAAGGACTGAACAGGAGATTCCAAAGGGTAGCTCCAGAAGACAAAGTAAAGTATTATAATGAAATTTTCAAATACCTTGAGTTTGAAAACCAAAGGAGAAGGACATGCTCAGCGTACATCAGGCTGAAAACGGGGAAAATTCAAGCCTTTAATTGCAAAATTACAAGATTCCATTGACATAATATTGAACGATGCAGAAAGCATGAAAAGAATGCACAGAGACACTATCCCACAAAGCACTGGTTAGCATCCAGTTGTTTCAAGAGGTGGCATATGATCAAGCAGCAGTGGTGCTGAAAGCAGTCTAAGCTCCACAGAAGGCATTAGTGAAAAAGAAGACTCCTGGAATTGATGCATGCTTAATGAAGCCCTGGAAGCACTCACTTGCCTATGGCAACAAATCTGAAAAACAGCAAACTGCCTGGTCATCTGACTGGACTAGATCGATGTGTGCACCCATTCCAAAGGAAGATGGTCAAACGTCATGTGAAATCATTGTCGAATATCACCAGTATCACAGGCAAGTAAAGGTAATTCAATAACAGTTGCAGCAGTGCATCAACAGAGAGCTGCCAGACATTCGGGAGATGCTGTGAAACACAGGACACTATTGCTGGAGACAGAAGCATGTTTACTTGTGTTTTGACTCTGGATCAAAACAAACGATGGACAGCACTAAGAAGAATGGCAATACTGAGTTGTTTAAAATCAGGACAGCTCTGTGTCATGGTTGTGTGCTTTTACTGTACTTAGGCCATCTGTATGCTGAGCAGACAGTCTGAGAAGCTGGAAGAGAGCACGAGAAGGGTGAAGGAGAGTGTGGCGGCAGGATGGGAGGGAGGCTTAATAACAGCCTTCCATGGGCAGACAGTTTCCAGTATGAGTTGCAAACCAATGCAAAGAAAAGCAAAATCTTCAGAATTTGTCCAATAGATAATATTATGAAAAATTGAGGAAAATATGACATTTTCAAAGATTTTATCTTCCTTGGATCCACAGACAAGATAGGGACATCAGTCAAGAGACCAAAGGACCCATTGCATTGGGTAAATTTTCTGCACAAGACCTCTTTAAAGTGCTGAAGAGCAAGAATGTTACTTTGAGGCTAATATTGCCCTGATCATCCCGCCGGAGTTTTTGATTGTCTAATAAGCATGTGATAGTTGGACATGGGATAAGGAAGACAGAAGAAAGCTTCATGCTTTTGGATTATGGTGCTGTCAAAGAGTACTGTAAACACCACGGACTTCCAGGAAAACCAATACATCTTTCTTGGAAAAGGTGCAGCCAGAATGCTCCTTCAAAATGAGGATTCTAAAACTTCATTTCTAAAACTTTGCACATGTTTTCAGGAGAGCCTAGTCTCTAGAAAAAGGTATCATGCTTGGTAAAGTGGACCTTCCATGAGATGGACTTACAGTGTGGTTGCAACAAGGGCTCAAGCGCAACAATTGTGAGGATGACTCCTATCAGACACTGTTTCATTCTGCTGTACATAGGATCATTATGAGTGGGGACCAATTTGATGGCATCTAACAGTAAGAGCATCTGCTTCCGAAGGTTACCTTCCTAGAATCTACTTGCACTTAAACTATTGTCTCAAGATCAGTTTCTTGAGGAGCTCAACCTCAGACACATGCCATCTTACAGGATGAAAATATTAAGGACATATTTCAGTATATGCATCAAATTAATGATCAAAAAATTACTAACTATTCAAACATTCTTCCAAGTTTCTGCTTTTCTTCATCTAAATGAAGTACCTTTTGATTATATCAATTTCCCTTGATATCTTATATTTAGTTGCCTTGTCTTTTTTGAAACCTTTAAGCTGGAACATTTCCATGATTTGTCATGTGTGGGTATTTACATAATCTGGTGTCAACATGTGAAGGGGTGGAGTATAGCCTGTCAATCAGGTCACAGCTTGATGACCTTATTTGGAGGTGCCACAGAGATACATAGTTCATTGAAAGCCAGATGCACACAGATTCTCTGCTTGTCTCTCTGGTGAGACATTCTTGTTGACAAGCCACGTGGAGACAAATTGATGGAGCCAGAGCCCTGGAGCTGGAGGAGCCGCATGGAGACTCCTGTCATCACTGAGATGTTTCCACTGCCACTGGATCCACAAGATTTTCCACCCACTGGCCTGTGATCTTCCTGCATTCGGAGTCATTGCATGTGTTGGGTGAGTCTGAAGAGGAATTTATAGATTGGTATGGATATATGGGCTAATATCGGACTTATGGACTTGATCTTGACTGCATTGGGATTTTTTAATGAACAGTTACTTTTTACATAAAGCTCTTTCTTATACACATGAGTGTCTATGGATTTGTTTCTCTAGTCTACCCAGATTAACACATCTTGACTTCCACAACCTTGTCATTTTTGAAGACTGCAGACCATTATACATTACAAGCTATCCCTAACTTGTCATATCAATAGGAATTCAATTCAATCTCGTGTTAACAAAATGTTAACAAAACTTCACATGCCATCCTGGCTCAATCAGCTCATTAAAACCAGCATGATGTACAACTGCTTTCTTTTTCTTTTGTGTTTCTCGAGTTATGTTATAGTCAGTTCGGGAGTCTCACCAAAGCATCTGTTTCTTGTCTCCCATGGTGTAGTTTTACCAGGAATTACCATTTTTGCTTCATAAGCATCAAGGCATAGAGTGCATGACATTTTCTTGAAGAGAAGGTTGAAAATAATAATAATGTACTTGTACTTGGCTATTCTTAACCACTCCCCCCAAAAAACCACTTAGTACAAACAACTTCCAGACCAACTCCGTCTGGGAAGAGCAGATTTAGAAAGAAAGGAGACACTATAGACAGTACCACATACAGGAAAGAAAAAAACAGTGTCTCACCCTGATGCATTGTGGGATGCTGCAGGATGTTGACTCACTTTGCAACTAAAGTCCTTCCTGAGCTGAGAAAGGGGAGGAGGGGAGCTAAATAATATTTGTGAACGAATGCAGCTCAAACAAATTTCGACTGACCCCTCCTTGCTACAGGACTGGATGTCGCCAATGTTAATATCTATGTTGGACACCAGGCATCATTATTTTTCCAGCAGAGCAGACCACACACGTTCTCAAGTATAGAAAACTGTACACAGAGTCCTCTTCCGTCCAAACAACAGAAATAGCTCGACAAACGAAAAGAAGCAAGAAATATTGATGATGTTTTAAAATAAATGCTCAATTCCACCCTGAAGAAGTCCACATTTTCAAGGAGCACAATGCTGGCAAGTAAAATATTTCCAAAAATTCCATCAACCTCTCCTGAAGGAACATCATGTTTTTAGGAAGGATGTTTCCACAGGTATAAATAAATATTCCAAACATCTCTAGAATCGCTTGTTATTTCTAAAGTATTGCCTGAGCATATACTCATTTAACCTAACCCATATTTTACAACTGACCAGTCATAGGAAATTTAGTCCAAGAAAGGTTGCTGCTTACGTTAGGTTGAAGGAGAAGCTGTAAATACCCCAGCTCCTGCTACAGTTCACTGGACTTGCTGCGCCTACACCTACAAGGTGACTCTCTTCCAGGTGTTTTGCCTGCACCTGGACGTGGATACGTCTGACCAGACCTCCTCTGAAAGAACGCTGTGTCTTCACTTCTTGACAAAACCTGAAATTGAAAGAACCTTATGCTCAAACAAAAGTGTCCTTTACAAAGCACCTAGTTTGGGGGGATTACACTGAGACCCATGCCACCAGGACTCCCAGACTTTTTTTTCCCCCTTGTCCCGGCATTTGAGGATAGAACCAGCAGATGGGTAGCCGCCGGAACCGAAAACATGATGCCGAGGGGACCGGAGTCCTCTCACTCTCTGCCTCCGTACATAATGGGGACCAGAACTACATGCCCAGCCCCCACGCTCTTATTTTTATTAACAAGAGGTAGACTCCCAGACTTTTGACGTCTTTCAACTCCTCATTCTTGGCGTGGGCAAGAAGTACATCCTGCTAATGAGGGCATCCTGAGAGGCGGCAGACGAGGGCTCTTTTATTTGTTTGTTTTCATGGACTGTGGCTGGCCTGGATGCTCGGTGATCTTCCCTGCCAAGGGTTCCGAGCGTGTGTCATTGGCGTCCCTGGACTTTTTGGACCTGTGTGAACTGCAAGTTCTGATGATGTGGCTTTTCAAAACCATCTACGCACACTAATACCTTTTTCACTATGCTATGAATAAATACAGAGGGGCTTTAAAAAGTAAGTGGAAAATAAAATTCAAAAATATTGAAATTTTTTCCACAAGATTTTTTAAGCTTACCCATATGTGAAATGATTAGGTCACAGTTTTAAAAGAAAATTAGAAAAAGCCTGTTTCAGAAGAGATCTACTCAAGTCCTCCCTCAACGAAAGAACACTTTGTTCTAATAAAGGCTTATTATGTGGTGCATTCTGTGGTGCTCACCTGCCCTACATGATCGCTAAAGACAAAATCGCATAGATGTGAATAAGGGGGAAGGCAGAGTGGAGAACCAAAGCCCATCTGTAGACAATTGGACATCCCCTCACAGAAGAGTCACAAGGAAGAGATGAATCAGTCAGGGTGCAGTATAGCACAGATGAAACATACCACTTTCCTCTAGTTCTTTAGTGCTTCCTCCCCACCACTTTTCATGACCCCAATTCTACCTTACAAATCTGGCTAGACAGGAGCATGTGCATCGGTGCAGATAAGAGCTGGCAACACAGGGAATGCAGGACAGATAGACCCCTCCTGACCAATAGCAAGAGTAACGATAAGGAATGGTGGGGGGAGAAAGGGGAAACTGATCACAATGATCTATATATAACCCCCTCCCAGGGAGCTGGCCAACAGAAAAGTGGGTGAAGGGAGACAGTGGTCAGTGTAAGAGATGAAAAAAATAATAATTTATAAATTATCAAGGGTTCATGAGTGAGGGAGAAGGGAGGGGTGGAATGAGTTGATACCAAAGGCTCATGTGGAAATAAAATGTTTTAAAAATGATGGACAACAAATGTACAAATATGTTTAGCACAATGGGTGTATATATGTATTATGATAAGAGTTGTATGAGCCCCCAATAAGATGATTTTTAAAGATGATGGCAACATATGTAAAAATGTGCTTGACACATGGATGAATATATGGATTATGATAAGAGCTGTCAGAGCCCCCACTAAAATGATTTTTAAAAATAAAAGAAATAAAACAAAATCACTACTTAAAATAAAAAAGAAGAGATTTTTCCAGGTGCTTGATAAGATTTGAGAAAAGAGTTTTATGCAAACACAAATGTTTCAAATCCATCCTGTAAAACATAAGGTTAATTTAATGACTATAAAGGTTCCAGCTTATTTACATTTCCTATAATAAAAATTTTAAGGATGAAATTAGCTCCTTTAATGCAACATGAATAAAGTGATTCAGAGAGAAAGGGTTGCTTTCCTTAATCAAAGTGCCATCTAATTAGGGTTTATATTTTTAATTTTTTAATTATCATGTCAATTAAAATGAAAATTATTAAATAGATGAAATTTATATGATAGAACAGCCACATGTCATTTTTGTCTGAACAATATTTTGTGCTTTTATGGAAGACTCTTTTGTGTCGAGGTGTGTGCGGAGTGTGAAAGAGTTTTAGAGCCATAATGTGCAACTTCACAACTTTCCCTAAGTCCCAGTGACCCTACCTAGGGATTCTGAACTCTTTACAAGAGCAGCTAGTCTCTCTTTCTTCCAGGGAGCAGCTGCTGAGTTTGAACCGCTGACCTTGCAGTTAGTCTAATTCATCAGGAAAGGAGGGATGCAAAATGCAGTTCTGTTCATATCATGCTAAAATCTTTCTATGAAACTCCTCCCTATAGTATTTAAAGGCCTCCAGAATATAGGCATTCCCACAATTCCCCTTCATCTACTCTGCAGTCCTGTGAAACCCCAGCTATTTGTGTCTCCTCAAAACTATCCTCACTCAGCTCACACCTATGTTTACACAACGGATCCAGTTAGAAATCCCTGCCTCTCAGTCTTTATTGTCAACATTTTCTACCTCTTCCTTATTCTCTTCAGGAAGAAGTGATCCTTCCCTTGTCTCATTTCTTTAGCTTTATTTTTTCTCTTTGTGGTTTTCTTATTTAGCACAGTACTATAGCTATTTGTGTACATGTTCACCTACTAAAATTACCTTGAGGCATTTCTAGTAACTTGTTGACATTTTAGAAACTGTAGAACTCAGTGTGTGACGTGTAGTCTAAACTCAAGCATATAAAAAGCCTGGTGGCTCAGTGATTGACTTCTCACCTTCCATGAGGGAGATTGGTCTTGATTCAAGACTCTCACTCTAAAAACCCACTGCCATCGAGTCAATGCTGACTCATAGCCACCCTAGGGGACAAGGTAGAACTGCCCTTGTGAGTTTCCAAGAAAGCAAATCCTAGCGGGCGTAGAATGTCCCATTTTGCTCTTGTGGAGTGGTTGGTGGTTTTGAATTGCTGACCTTGCGGGTAGCCGCCCGATGCATAACCATTATGCCAGCAGGACTCCTGGATTCCTGACCAATGCACCTCCAATGCAGTTGCCACTTGTCTGCTGGTGGGCACGTGAGTGTTGCTAAATTGCTGAGCAGGTTTCAGCAGCACTTCTAAACTAAGCCTCGTAAGAAAGGCTTGACAATGTGCTTCTGAAAATCAGCCAATGAAAATCCTATGGCTCACAATGGTCTGATCCTGTTGTGCACGAGGGCCCCAGGAGGCGGGGTGATTTGAGAGTGGCCAACAACAGTAGCAACTCAAGCAGAGGAGAGTTCTTTGAAAAGGTCTTGAAAAAACTCCATGCATCTTTTAATTCCATTTTTTACACGAACTTCTGTGGCACTCTCATATAGTAGTCAAATCAATGAATAAATGAGCACGAGAAACCATTGAAGAATAATGAAAAATAGTAATTACGTGACTTTGAATGCAGAGTGATAGATGAGAATTGGCCAAAGACAATCCTGTGACTCACAATGGTTTGAAAGTCATGGGGATGCTGCAGGATCAGGCAGCATTTTGTCCTATTGTATATGGGTTGTCAGGAGACAAGGGCCATCTTGATGGCAGCTAATAGCACCGACAACAAGTACTTGGAAAAGGGCATGGAATAGTTTAATATGAGCTGGCATTGTTGATGAAGACTAAACAGAGAGCTGAATTCTATTTTGATCTTTAACCATGGTTGATAGAAAATGACACTAAATGTTCAAAAACAGATGGGACTCGATGACAGGAAAGGAGAATAAAGGAAAGAAAGTAGTAAGGAATGTGATTGTGTCAGTCTGGGTAGAGGAGAGAAACAAATCCATAGAAACTCATATGTGTATAAGACAGAGATTTATATAAAGGGTAATTGTACATTAAGAAAGCATCCCAACACAGTCTACTCCAAGCCCATCAGTCTGATACTAGCCCATATGTCCCATACCAATCTATAAAGTCCTCTTCAGACTTACGAAACACATGCAATGGCACCGAATGCAGGATGATCACAGGCCAGTGGGTGGAAAGTCTTTGGATCCAGTGGCGTTGTTAGCATCTCAGCACTGGCAGGGGTCTCTACATGACTTTTCTGGCTTCAGAGGTCTGGTTACATGAGGGTAGGACCATGGGGCTTCTCCAACTCAGGGCACTAGGGAGTTCCATGTGTCTTGTCAGCTGAAATGTCTCCCAGAGAGTGAGCAGAGAGAGAGATGTCTCCCCCCTCCAAAGAGGAAATACAGGATTTCCCAGAATTCTCAGGAGCAGGCCATACACAGAGGCCTCATTGGTTGTATCTTGATTGACAACCAGACTCCACCCCTTCACCGGTAATGCTCTCAAATTGACACCAGAGTATGTAACTACCACAGTGATGAAGTGAACTTACTTGACCTGGTTCTTATTTCCATGTCTTTCAACTCCCATCAACTGATTAGATGGCACCTTGCAAAGAGTGTGTATATAACACTAATAGAGGAGACTGTTCAGGGTTGCCATTGCACTGGTCATATAAATGAGCCATCTCAGTAGCAGGAAGAGAATCCCATGGCCTTCAAGAAAGCAGAGCTACTAGTTGAGTATGTGGGAGATCCTTGTCTAAAGTGGTACCAGAGGCTGCAGCACCAAGATCATGAAACAGAGCAGCAGGCCACCCCGAGACCATGAGGCTGAGCAGAGGAGCCACACCGAGACCATGAGGCAGAGCAACAGACTTCCCAGACCTCAGAACAAGGCAAGGCCAAGGGACCACATGGCTGAGAGACTGAGGACCAGAGAGAGAGATGCTTGTCTGTAGCACTGGGGATGAAAGAGCTGCATCTTGAACACTTTATAGCTTCCTTACTAACGCCCATAATTCTGAGTACTATCTGTGAGTTCTGCATGGGCATTGCAATGAACTAAGGAGCCTGGTAGAGAAGCAGTTTGCTGTGGAAGGAATGGATAGTAACGGAAGGTAAAGTAACGGGAAAAGGAAGGTAGAGGCATGTCTGAAATCTGCCTTAGGCTGCTGTGAATCCGGATTCTCCTTCTCCTTTGTGTAGCCAAGTCATAAAACTCACTGCTCCTGAGCTGATTCTGACTCGCAGTGCCTCTATAGGGAAGAATAGAACTTCCCTGTGGGTTTCTAAGACAGTAAATCTTTATGAAAGTAGAACGCCTCTTCCTTGTCCAGCAAGGCAGCTAGTGGATTTGAACTGCAACCCAGTTTGCAATCTACCTTGCCAATCATGACTTCTCACACCATTTTCTTGGGTTGTAAGAGGAAAAGTTTAAGGAACTACCTAATGTAAGGAAATCTAAGTCTATGAGGTAAGACCGGTTATCTCAGAAATTAAGCTCTGTTTCCAGGACATGGCTGTTCATAGAGAATTAGCATGTGCAACGATAAAGAATGGGTTCTGCAGCCAGAAAGAGTCAAGCTTGATTTCAGTTTTACTGCCAATTGTTTTGGTTAAACATGAGTTCCCTAAACCTCTATTAACTCATCAGTGAAAAAGAGGAGTTATAACTGTCACGCAATTGTGCTTTTCCAGAGTCAGATAGGATAATTCACAGAAAGCATTTGACACACACAAGGAGTCCGTAAATGGCAGCCAACATTATTAACAGCTGTGGAACCTAATCTGAGCACTTATTAGGTATGATTGTCTCCAGGCCCGTGTGATAGGTAGGTTTATTGTTCCAACATGGCCAATGAACACATCTGGGATTAATTGAAGGGTGGAGAGATAATAGCTTGGCAAGCCTTGCCTTTCTTGTCTCTTGCTTTTTTATCATCAGACAAGTGTGCAGCTGCCTTGCTTGTTCTGTGCCTCAATCTTCAAGCTACACTACCTGTGGAACACCTAACCAGTGGACTGTGTCACCATAATTTGAGATTCCTCCAAGACCTGCTTTGCCATACTATTGGAAATTTCATCTCTTGAGCTGTAGACTGTTGGACCTGTCATCTGGCTTACTGTTGATGACCTGCCTTGCTGTTTGCTGCCTGAGCCCAGATAGCCTGAATTGCTCTACAGAGGACTACCCGGCAGCCCTCAAAACTTGAAGGACTGCCAGTGTCTCACCGTTGTCTCACGGGAGTAAGTAGCACTGAACCATTTGTGCTGCTTTATAGATTAAATAACTGTTTATTTCTTATGTTATATATCTACCTATATAAGTATGTATATATAATTATAGCACTCTGGTTTTGTTTCTCTAGAGAACCCTGTCTGACATAGGCCGTGAATGGTCAACAGATCTGAGATCGAAACTTGTTCCTGCTTGTTGCAGTCTTAAGAGCTTTTCTAGGATTGAAATGGAGATCCTAATAGAAGTAATGGTATGAAAACATCACTTATCCTTACCCCACTATCCTCGAGCCCGTTCTCTCTTGTAGCACCTCTTCATGGGATTGCCAAGGCTGTAAATCTTCAAAAGATCAGATAGCCTCAGATTTCTCTTGAGGAGTGGCTGGTGTGTTCACACTGGTCACCTTGAGGTTAGCAGCCCAACATTGAACGACATGTGCTCCTTAACAGAGTTGATAGCTGCTAACACTGAGTGAATGCTTACTGTGTTTCAGGAACGACACTAAGTGCATTACAGGGTTATTGAATTTACTACGAACAGAAATGAACATTGCATAGGAAGCAACTGGGATTTATTTGCGTGTGTTCAAGCAGAATTCCTCTGAACAACAAAATATAGGAAAAGTCTTCTGCAACAAGCAGGAACAAGCTTCCGTGTCAGAGATCTATTGACCCTCATGGGCCTGGAGACAAGCAGACCGAAAAAGTGCTCAGATTAGGTTCCGCCGCCGTTGATAATGGTGGCTGCCATTTACGGACTCGTTCTAGGTGTCAAATGCTCTCCATGAATTATCCTCTCTGACTCTGGAAAATACAATTGAGTGACAGTTAGAACTCCTCTTTTTCACTGATGAGTTAATAGAGGTTTAGGGAACCCGTGTTTAATAACAACATCAACAACAAAATGGGAGTAAAACTGAAATCAATTTTGGCCCTTTCTGACTGAAGAACTTACTCTTTATCTCAGGAACCCCAACAGTGGGGATACAGAGAAGCCAGCCCTAGGAAGACAGGTTTCACTCAGATACACAGGACAAAGTCCAAGATAGAGTGAGCAAAAGGTATGATTGGTAAAGAAAGATTTAAACAGGCTTCTGTGCTTGGGGATTCACTCTAAGTGAACAGGATACTGGATATTTCACCAATCAGCCACTGTTCAAATCCAGGGACATGGTAGCATTATGATTCTTAGTAGGATCATTATTATTAGTTGTTGTTGTTGTTGTTGTTGGGTGCCCTAAAGCCAGTTTCAACTGTTAGCAAACCTCTGGACAACAGAACAAAACACAGCTCAGTCCTGCACCATCCTCACAACGGTTCTTGTCCTTGAGCCCACTGTTGCAGCCACTGTGTCGATCCATATCTGCGAGGCCCTCTCCTGTGCTGCCCCTCCACAGTCTTTCCCCAAGAACTGGTCTCTCCTAATAGCATCCCAAAGTACAGGCAGCGAAGCCTCCCCACATTTGCCTCTACAGAACATTCTGGCTGTACTTCTTCAAACACAGATGTCTTTGTTCTTTTGACTGTCCGTGGGATTTTCAGTATTCTTAGACGACACCATAGTTCAAATGCACTGGTTGTTCTTTGGTCTTCCTTATTTATTGTCCAACCTTCACTTACATATGAGGCAATTGAAAACAGCTTGGCTTGGTTCAGATGCACATCGGGTGACATATTTGATTTCTAATACTTCAAAGACAACTTTTGCTGCAGATTTGTCCAGTGCAATATATTGTTTTATTTTCTAGCTGCTGCTTTCCTGGGTATTGACTGTGGATCCAAGTAGAATTAAATCTTTGACAATTTCAATCTTTTCTCCAGTTGTTACAATGTTGCTTATTGATCCAGTGTGAGGATTTAAAAATTTTTCACCAATACCTTTAGTGCAGCTAGGACATGTTTCATTTGCTCTCTCTTCTTGATCATAAGTGTGGCAGTTACATAATGTCCTGTCATCTTGCAAAGGGGTGGAGTCTAGCCTGGCAATCAGGCTGCAGTTTGATGACCTCATTTGGAGGCACAAAAGAGATAAATAGCTCACTGGCGGCCAGATACATGTTCTGCTTCATCTTCCTGTTGACAAGCCAAACGGAGCTATGCTGATGTAGCCAGAACCCTGGGGCTGGAGGACCCACCTGGAGACCTACACCAGCCCTAAGATGCTTCCACCACCACTGGATCTGCAAGATTTTCCACCCACTGGCCTGTGACCTGCCTGAATTTGGCATTATTGCATGGTTGCATGAGTCTAAGGAGGAATTTGTAAACTGGTACTGGACATATGGGCTAATATTGGACTTATGGACTTGCTCTGGACTAAGCTGGGATGTTTTCTTGACATAAAATTACTCTTTGAGTTGGAAACACATCTTCCATCAGCAATGGAAGATCCCCAAAGCTTTGATTCCCCAAAGCTTTGCTCCGTGTTATTAATGCCAACTCTTTCAAGAGGCAGCTCTTCTCAGCTGTATTTTGAATGCCCGACTTAAGATGTTCATCTTCTTAACCCAAACCAGACAAAGTCCCCCTACTGTTCCTAAGATTTTCAGAGGATAACCCCTCTGAAGTAGACTGCCTATTCCTTTTCTGTATTCTGTCTTAGTTTAGAAGCTCTGCTGAAACCTGCCCTCCATGTGTGATTCTCTTGGTGTTTAACAATGGTAGTGTAGTTTCCAACATCACAGCAATGCATAAACCATCACATTTGACAAACTAAAAGATGATTCGTGGTAGTAGAGCATCAGATAAAAATATGAAGGCCTTCAAAGTGATGGGTTGACACCGTGGTGGCAACAATGCACTCAAAATTAGTGATCATTTTTAGGATGGTGTACGAGACATGGCAGTATTTCTTTCTGCTGTAAATAGCATAGCTATGTATGCAACAACACACACAGCAGCATCTCTTAAGTGATTCTCCCTATATCCACCCCATATCCCTGTAACCATTGAATAATGTTGCTTTCTGTGTGCAACATATTGCTTATTCTTATAAAAATGGCCCCATACAACATTTGTCCTTCTGAGGCTATTTCATTCATTGCCATGACCTCAAGACTCCTCCTTGTTATAAGATGGTTTTCAAACTCATCAGTATCCTTTATTATTTTGTAGTGTTTTATTGTATGTGGTATGTACCACATTTTGAATATTCCTTCATTTACTGGTAGACCCTTTGGTTGTTTTCATCTTTTTGTTACTTTGAATAATACTGAAATGCACATCAGTATGCATAGGTCTATTTTTATCACTACTCATGTTTCTCTTGGATAGTAATTTCTGAGACTGGGAAGTGTGAAACTCATCATTTATTCTTAATCAATGATGCTTTAACACTTCTGGGCCTTTATTCTCTTATGTATAACACTAGAGAAAAGCTTTTCGATATCATTAATGAAGTATGATGGAATGTGGATTGATTAATAGCTGTAGATCATTTTGGGTAGTGTGATGGTTAAATTTCTGTGTCTACTTGGCTGGACCATGGTTCTCAATGGTTTGGCAATTATGATTAGACCTGATATAATGAAATAATTTCTACTTTGAGATCTACTGTGAGCAGCCAATCAATTGAAAGGAAATCTTCTTGGGGATGTGGCCCACTCATTTTCTTCAGGAACAATTTGGCAAAACGTTTTGCTTTTATCCGGATCTGGATCCTGCATCTCGCTCATCATCATTTGGCCTCTGGTTCTTTGGATTTGTGGCAGTTGTCAGCCATATTTCCTGCCTATCCTGGAGTCATCAACAGCTTGTCCTATTTCCTGCTGATCTTAGATTCAACTGAATTCACAGCCATCATCCTGCTGTCTGACATGCTAATCTTTGTTTCTAAACCTCAGCAGCTACATGAGTAAGGATAAGCCTGCCACCCGACCCATGGACATACAACTTGGAAGCCTCTGGAGCAGCAGTTCTCAACCTGTGGGTTACAATCCCTTTGGGGGTCAAACAAATCTTTCACAGGGGTGACTCTATTCATAACAGTAGCAAAATTAGTTATGAAGTAGCAACGAAAATACTTTTATGGTTGGGGTGGGGGGCGGTCACCACAACATGAGGAACTGTATTAAAGGGTCATGACATTAGGAAGGTTGAGAACCACTGCTCTAGATAATCAAGCCTAAGGCAATATTGACATTTTGATAATGCTAATTTTTCCTATCCATGAGCATGATGTGTTCTGCTATTTATATAGCTCTCTTTGGGTTTCTTGTAGTACTCATCTGTAGTTTTCTCTGTATAGGTATTCAATCTCTGATTAGATACCATCTTTTAGGTGGCTCTTGTAAATTATATTGTTTTCCTGATTTTATTTTCCATTTTCTTTGCTAGTGTAGAGGAATCTCACTAACTTTTGTATGATAATCTTGTACCCTGTCACTTTACTGAGTCCTTCTATTAATTCCAGTTTGAGAAGTGGCATGAGGGCCACATATGACCTCCTCTAGTTTCAGAAGGACGAAGGAGAAACCAACTTTATATCAACCTAGGGCTGATTGCTACCAGACAGAGGGAAGTTACGCCTCCACCCTACATCCTTTGATACCAGCTATTTCTCCCAAGGCACTCCACTTCTTTGCTAGGTTGTAATGACCACACAGACAATAATCATGATTTGGAGGGGTGGGTTATTATGTAAGTTAACAGGCTACCACAAATGAGGATATAAAACATTAAGGATACACCCTTTCATCCACAGCAACACCTGACCTCAGCCAGCAACAAAGTCTTTCTCTGGTCCTCAGCTTCTCAGTTACATAATCCCTTAGCCTCTGTCTACATGGACCAGGAAATAAGAACAATATTATGAACAGATACATGGCTATAATTGATCATTGGAGAATTATACATAACAGCAAAAAGTTGGAAACAACCTAAATTCCCACTGGTGGAAGAATGGATAAATGCATTTTGGAGCATACACATGATGGAATACTATGCAGCATTCAACAATAACAATGAATCTGTGCAATGCTTCATAACACAGATGAACCTGGAGATCATCAAGATGAGTTACAGTAATCAAGCACCAGAGGACAAACGTTGCACAAAACCACTACTCTAAAGAGCCAAGAAAAGGTTTTCACATGTTGGTTACCAGGTGTGGGAGAGAAAGAGACAGAAGGTGAGGTCACAGGCATGAATGCAGACAGGTATTAACTTCAGTGAAGGGAAAGACCATATTCTCTGAGAGAGATGGACAAAAAAATATGGAAACAGGGCAAGACATTGGAAGGTTTCATAAGCTGTTGAATGTAAAATTGATGGTCTGCTCTGTAAACCAACCATCCATTAATTAGCAATAAAACTTTCTTTAAAATAGTATGTTTTATCTTGATATCACTTTGATGTCTCTATATGGAAATTCTGTAACTACATCATTTATCTCTCCTGTCTTTGAAGTTTTTACAATTTACAGATTGCATTTCTGATTCTCTGTTTTTGAAGTTTTATTTTATTTTTGAGAATTCTTTATCTATGTTGGTGTCTGAATGATGCTGCCATGTGTTTTCATTTCAGTTTGCTGGTTTATTTTATTGACTTTCTGTTCACTTAACTCCTTTTAATGTTTCTTGTCCAATTTTTTCAGTTTTAACAAATTCCCTTAATTACTATTTACAAAGGAATATCCTAGTTTCAGTGTATTTGAAAGACAATTGTGCTGCAGATATGATTGTTGATGGTAATTCTTTTCATTCAGAGTTTGATATGTGTCACTCCACTGTCTTTCTTGCATGTTTCCTGCTGAGAAATTAGCGCTTAGACTTATTGATGCCCCCTTTTAGGGAATATTTCTTTTTCACAGGTGCCTCTCAGAATTTCTTTGTCTCTGGTTTTACAAAGTCTCAATACGATATACCTATTTTCTTTTTCTTGTATGCACTGTTTGGGGTTGTTGAGATTCATGAGTGGACACGTTCTTGTCTTTCACGATATTGAGGAAGTGTTCAGTCAACAAATCTTCAAAAAGTATTGTGTGTTTGTTTTCTTTCCTCCTCTTCTAAAATTTCAATCCTGTGGAAGTTTCTCTTGATACTGCCCTCATAATCCTTTAGTTTTCCTGGATTTCATTTCATTCTTTTTGTTGATTGTTCCTCGAACAGACAAATATCAAGGGCTTTGTTCTAAGCCTCACTGATTCTTCCACTCATTTGATTATATTTCTATGCCCTTCATTGAGTTTTCTATTTCTGATATGTTATTGTCAATCCGGATATTTAGTTGTTTCTCTTGAAGGCTTTCTAATGGTCTATTTTGTTCTTGTACTGCTTTCTTGAATTCTCCTAAGATATTATTGTGTTTTCCTTAATCTCTTTGAGGATTATATGTATGTATGTGTTTTCAGGTAATTCTGTTACCACTTCTTCCTCTGGAAGACTTTCTTGTCTTTATTTTATCCATCCTATCTTGTTTCTGACATTATTGTCTGCTATCTTTAAGTAATTAGGGTGTTAATTAATTAATGCTTGCTTTCTTTACTGATTGAATGTTTGCTTTGTACTGATTTTGCTTTGTTTTTTTCTCTTCTCTATAGAATATCTTTCTTCCTTGGTGTTATATTAATGACTACTGTTGTTTTTTGTTTTAATTTTTTCCGATCTATGTACAACTTGAAGGAGCCCTGGTGTTGTAGTGGATTATGTGTTGGACTTCTAACCACAGGGTCACCAGGTCAAAACCACCAGCAATTCCTCAGGAGAAAGACCGGACTTTCTACTCTTGTGAAGCATTATAGTCTCAGGAACTCACAGTCCCACCCTGTCTGATAGGTCACTATGAGTTGGCATCAACTCAAAGTCAGCGAGTTTAAGATGTACAACTTTGGTGGTGTCTCTTGGTTAGATGTGATTTCTTCTCACTGGTAGATATGGTGAGTCACACCCATGTGTGAGTCCTCTTTAGGTGCACTCACATATATTCCCTACCATATTGAATTGAGGTGTGGTAGTAGGTTCTTTTTTTGATACTGAGTGACAAGCTGCTAGATGGTTAGGGTTCCTTTGGGGAGACCATAGGCTCTTTCTAGATTGGTGCTAGCAGTTAGTGCTTTCTCTGGAGATCAGCGCAGGATATTTCCAAATCCACTGGGTGCTACCCAGATGCACCAGTAGAATAGTAGATGAAGATAGTAGGATCTCCTGTTCCTTATTTGGCAGAGGAGCATATAGTGTCTGTCAGAATGTGACTGGCATTGTGGGTGAGGTAATGTGTCTGTTCAGTTGGTCAGTAGGACAGAGGTACTAGAAACATTCTTGCTTGCCACTAGGTTGGGCACATGTGTTGCTAGGTGATTAGAGAGATGGTACGTGGGTCACCAGTTACCAGGTGGGCGGCATGGGAACTTGCATCACTGGTTGACAGCTAATAGAATAGGCAGGGAAGGAGAGGGCATCTTAAGTTTTTGTTGCTTATCTGATGGAAGGAGTACACCACCCTCCAATCATCAGGGGTGTGACATGTCAGGGGTATTGAAGCAGGCATGATCCGCAGGTTGCTGGTCTGATTGTGCAAGAATGTGTATTTCCAGGATGGGTGGGGATGGACACCTGCCCCCAATTGCATATTCAACAGTATGGGAGTGTGCCCTGTAGAGATAGGCAGGAGCAGCCATGAGCTCCTGATAATAGATCCAATAGATCCTGATAATTGATCCATGCCACAGATCATTGGGCCTGGAGATCAAGAAACTCCCTGTTGAACTATGAGGATAGAAGGAGGGGCAGAGGAGAGGCACATGTTTCCCTCGCCACTGGCATGGATACTGGGCCACTCCATATAGATTGTATAACCCAGCTCACACCAAATGCAAGAGGTGGCATAGGGGCAGGATCTAGAGTCTGGTCAGTTGGGGAACTTCTAGTTGCCACTCCAACGATCATCCACTCCACCAGTGCCACCAGCCCAAATCATCAAGGGGTAGTTATGACCCTGTTTTCTGCTCCTTCTCTGCTCTGGGGTGCCCTGGGTCCCTATAGGTCTAACCCACCTTTGTGCATGCTCCCTCGTTAGATTCATTTCATGTTCTACTCTGGATTTGTCTGTGCATTGTCTTCACCTCTACTGGGGGCTCTGTGAAGTTGTTTGCCTGTGTTCCTCAGCTGGAAACACTGCCCACTGTGTCTCAGGATGTCCCCACAGCACTGGGCTGGCTGAGGACCTACGTAGTCTGTTGGTCTCCATGTTGTTCACTGTTTTCACTTAGTTTCTCCTTCCATTCGATGTTTGATCTAATTTTCCATCCTATGCTTAGCTGTTCTGGGTTCCCAGATTCTCATCTGCGTGTGTTTCATCTGGTTTCTCAGTTGTTTGCCTGGTATGTGTGACTAAGCTGCCATCCTAAACTGTCCAAATTATTGTATTTTTAAGGGAAGGACAGGGAGGTGAATGTTTGAAAAATTTTCCTCCTTGAAACCACATTCCTGTGGCATTACTAAAATTACATTTTTTCAGGCATCTTGAAAATGCGAAGCGAAAATGACTATATTAAAATCAAGCAAAATGAATCTGGATCTTTTTGTTATAATTTCTTAGGTCTATAACTGCCCAACATATTCTGTTTGTGAAAATATAAAACTATAAATTTCATAAGCATAAGCAAGCATCAAATCTTTAAAATGCAGATTTTATTTTGGAAGGAGTCAGAGTAAAATGACCATATGTATAAATTCTCATCTGAAAACCTTCCTTCTATTAGTGTGTACCCTAGCAAGTTATATCTAAGAGTAAGAAATGATCTCATATATGAGATGTGTTTTCCAGAAAACACATTTATTTTCCAGAAAATATATTTATTTTATTGTGCTAAAATAAATATAACAAAATGTTGCCAATTTAATTATTAAAGTGTATACCACATTCACCATGTGGTATTACAAACATCCAAACCACTTCTGAAAGCCATATAGAAACTCAGTGCCCCTTGAACGACAACTTCCATTTTCACCTCTAGCCCCTGCAAACCACTAATAAACTTTTGTCTGCGTGCATTTATCTACAAAAGATTTATTAGTGGCCATCAGGGACTGCAGTCAGAATGGAGTAAATTAGAACAAAGAGTTAGAAACTGATACCTGCCTAGTTCTTAATAGAGCTCTGATACAAGTCTATTTAATGACATTAATGAGTTGTTACTATATGCATTACAGTGATTGAATGGTAACGCCAGGTTATACACAATTTGGACAGTCATGATTCAGGGACTGCCTTGTTAAATGACCATTCCGTGGGTGGTGCAAATGGCTGCACTGCACTGCTTACCTGAAGGTGGACAATTAAAACCCACTAAGCATTACTATTTCACCAAGTAGCTATTCCACTATTTCAGGAGGTAGCATATGAGCATGAACCAATGGTACTGAAGGAAGAAATTCAAGCTGCATTGAACCAAAAAACAAGGCTCCAGGAATTGGTGGAATACCAAGGGAAGTATTTCAACAAGTTAATGAAGCACTAGCAGCACTCATTCATCTCTGCCAGGAAATATGGAAGCCAACTACTTGGCCAATTGACTGGAAGAGGTCTGTATTCATGCCCATTCCGAAGAAAGGTGACCCAACAGGATTCTAAAACTATTGAACAATATCACATTGACAGGGAGCTGCCAGAGATTTAGTCCAGATTGAGAAGAGGATATTGAACATGGAATATCATTGCTGATGTCAGATGGATATTGGCTCAAAGCCAAGAATACCAGAAAGATATGTTCATGTTTTTTTGTTTTGTTTTTACTATGCCAAGGCATTTCACTGTGTGAACCATAATAAACTATGGCTAACCTTAAGAAGAATGGGAATTCCAGAACACTTAATTGTGCTCATGAAGAAATTGTACATAGATCAAGAGACAGTTGTGTGAGGGAAAAAAAAACCCAAAGGAATACTGCATAGTTTAAAATCAGGAAAGGTGCATGTTAAGGTTATATCCTCTCACTACATTTATTCAATAAATATGTTGAAAAATCAGAGAAGATGGCTTATTCGTAGAAGAGTGTGGCATCAGGATTGGAGGAAGGCTTGTTAACAACCTGCAGTATTCAGATGACACAACCTGGCTTGCTGAAAGTGAGGAGGACTTGAGGCACTTACTGATGAAGATCAAGGATTGCAGACATATGGATTATGATTATGATTCAAAGAGGACCCAAATCCTCACAATTGGACCACTTGGTAATGTCATGATAAACGAAGAAAAGGCTGAAATGCTATGAGATATAGCACCACTATGAGATGGATCTGACTTGATGGCAATGAATGACAAGAAACTGTGACACTTGGTCGTGAATGTAAAGTAGCTAAACCAAACTGGGGAAATGATAAAGAAAAGAGTTGAAGAGAAAAAAATTTTAAAAGCAGTTCAAGAAGACAGACTAAAGCATTATAATGAAAGTTACAAGATCTGAAGTTAGAAAACCAAAAAGGAAAAGCAGGCTCAGCATACATAAAGATGGAAGGACTGTCGAGAAAATTTAAGCCTCAAGTTCCAATATTGAAAGATCTGATGGACAAAATATTGAATAACGCATGAGGCAGCAAAAGATGATGGGAGGGATACACTGAAGCACCGTGCCACAGTGTTGACATTCAACCATTTTAAGAAGTAGCGTAGGATCAAGAACCAATGGTATCGAAGGAAGAAATCCAAGCTGTCCTGAAGGCATTAGCGATAAACAAGGTTCTATGAATCAACGAAATACTGATTAAAATGTTTCAACAACTAATGAAGCACTGGAGGTACCCACTCATCTAGGCCAAGAAATTTGGAAGACAGCTACCAAACTGTGCCCATCCATCGAAAGGTAACGGGCAGAATGCAGACTCCTCGAACAGTATCGTTAGCATCACAGGTAAGTAAACTTCTGAAGATCAGTAAGCAATGATTACAGCCTTACTTTGACCCGAAACTACCAGAAACCTAAGCTGGATCCAGAAGAAGATGTGACGCACAGACTATCATTGCTGATGTTAGAAGGATCGTGGTTGGAATAAAAGAGTACTAGAAAAATGTTTGTGTCTTATTGACTAAGCCAAGCAATTTGCCTGTGTGGATCATACCAAACTATGAATAACATTGAGGAGTATAGTACTTCCAGAACACTTCGTTGTATTCAGGTGAGACCTTTAAATGGACCAAGAAGCCATCTTGGGAATATTGCATGATTTAAAACCAGGAAAGATGTACATAGGGTTGTATCCTTTCACCATACTTATTAAAGTGTAAGCTGAACAGACATTATGAGAAACTAGGCTATATGCCAGAACTAGATCTCAGAATTAGAGGAAGGTTTTTAAACAATAGGCAATATACAAGTGGCACAGCCTTGTTAGCTGAAAGGAAGGATTTGAAGCAACTGTAGATAAAGATAAAGGGCAATAGCCTACATTATGGATGACAGTTCAGTGGGGGGGGGGCGGCAAAGTCCTCAAAACTGGACCAGTAGACAGCATTGTGATAAACAGAGCACCTATAATAACAGTGTCTGACTAACGACTTGTTCAGTATTCAGTAAGTCTTCTTACCCCGTCTCCTCGGTTTTCTTATTGCCTCCGTCGAGAGACGCAGCTACTTTCACTATTTTGCTTGATATTTGAGTTCCCCCAGTGTTCTCAGTATAAAGGAAAAGTGTACCTTCTATGTGCTTAAGCATCGATCTACTTTAAAAATTGTAAGCCATACCGAAGGTAGCAATCTGTGATCTGATATGGCCATCCTTCATTTTCAGATAATGGTAATTTCTCATAGCAATCTATTATTTTGAACCTATCCATGTATATAAGTAAGAAGTGGAGGTAAAGACATAGATAAGGTAAAGTGAAATGGATAGAAAAAGACATACAATGTGAACATTAATCAGAAGACAGAAATATTATATTAATATCAAATAAATTATACCATTTCAGAATATTATCATATACTGAATGAATTTTATCATAATTTAAAAGGGACATCATATAATAATAAAAAATTAATATGTTAAGATAATTTAACAATCCTAAAAGTATTTCATAATTATAACATTAGGCAGTGGTTCTCAACTTTCCTAATGCTGTGACTCTTTAATATAGTTCCTCATGTTGTGGTGACCCCCAACCCATAAAATTATTTTTGTTGCTACTTCATAACTGTAATTTTGCTACTGTTATGAATTGGACAACCCTTGTGAAGGGTTGTTCGACTCTCAAAGGGGTCGCGTCCCACAGGTTGAGAACCACTGAGATAGAGCTTCAAAATAAATGGAGAACAAGTGACAGAAATAAGGAAAAATAAACAAATTTATAGTTGTATTTGTAAAAAGAATAACATGCCTCCTTCAGTTATTGATAAAATGTAAGGAAATAAACAATAGGAAGCATTTTAGATTGAGGCAACACTATCAACCAACTTAATTGAATAGATATTTTTAGGAAACTACATCCAACACAGGATACACATTCTTTGCAATCACATTATACTCTATTCTAAAACAAGGCTTTATAAATGTCTAAGCTTATTTTTAAAAATCATTTTATTGAGGTCTTGTACAGGTCTGATCACAATCCATATATATCCATTGTGCCAAGAACATTTGTACATTTGTTGCCATCATCATTTTCAAAATATTTTCTTTGTACTTGAACCCTTGATATCAGCATCTAATTTACCCCCTCTCTCCCTCACTATCCCTAACTCATGAACTCTTGATCATTTATAAATGAGTATTATTTGTCTTACACTGACCAATGTCTCCCTTCACCAGATTTTCTGTTGTCCATCCCCCTGGGAGGGGGTTATATGTAGATCACTGTGATCAGTTCCCCTATTTCCTTCCACCTTCCCCTATTCTCCTGGTATTGCTACTCTGAGTATTGGTCCTGAGGGGTTTATCTGTCCTGGATTCCGTGTGTTTCCAGCTCTTATCTGTACCTGTGTACATGCACTGGTCTAGCCAGATTTGTAAGGTAGAAATGGGGTCATGATAGTGGGTGGGGGGGAGTTTGGAAGCATTAAAGAACTAGAGGAAAGTTGTATTTTTTATCAGTGCTATGCTGCACCCTCACTGGCTCATCTCCTCCCTGAGACCCTTTTGTCCAATTGTCTACAGATGGGCTGTGGATCTCCATATAGCACTCCTGCTCATTCACAATGATATGATTTTTCTTCTGGGTTTTTGGTGCCTGATACCCGATCCTATCGACATCTTGTGATCACACAAGGTGGTGTGCTTCTTCCATGTGGGTTTTGTTGCTTCTCAGCTAGATGGCCGCTTGTTTATCTACAAGCCTTTAACACACTAGATGCTATATCTTTTGATAGCGGAGCCCAATCACCTTTTTTACCACATTTGCTTATGCACCCGCTTTCTCTACAGCAATTGTGTCAGGAAGGTGAACATTATGGAATGCCAGGCTAATATAACAAAGTGTTCTTGCGTTGAGGGAGTACTTGAGTAGAGGCCCAATTTCTACCTGCTACCTTAATACTAAACCTATAAATATTTTTATAGATATCTATTTCCCCATAAAAATATGTTTACATAAGTACATGCCTTTATTTAGACCTTTATAAATGGCTTTGCCTCCTAGTTCTTTCCTCTACTTCCTTTTACTTTCCTCTTATCTCACTATCATGTTTAGCCTTCACTTGGGTTTCAGGAATTCTTGGTTACATTGGCCTTGATCAAGCCCTACCAGGCCTCCTATACCTCCTCGCCATTGATTTTAGATTACTTGTTGTTCCCTTGTCCCTGGGTTTGTTAACACCCTCTTCTTTTCTCCAGCCTCACCCTTCCATGTTCCCCGGAACCGTTGATTCTGTTGCTTTCTCCTCCAGATTGTTTATCCCACCTATCTTATCTAGAGAGACCTGCAGAGATAATAATCTGCACAAAAACAAGACAGAGAAAAACAAAGCAACAAAAGAAAACAATACAACTACAAAAAAATATTGACAGCAACAAAGAAAAGCCTATAAATAGTTCCAGGTCTGTTTGTTGACCATTAGAAGTGTATTCCGGTCGAGTCAGATGGGGTGCCATGTCCTGGCCCCAAAGTCTATTTTTGGTATTCTCTGGGGACTTCGTTGCTCTCTTCCCTGTGCTGTTCTATTGCAAGTCCTTAGTGTTTCACCTCGGTGTGGTAGAGTCAGATCAGGCACAATTTCTTCACTGTATTTCCAGTGTCATCCCTTTAGCACTATGGATCAGTGAGAGACATTGTGTATCACAGTGGGGCCTGTCCTATGATCCTTTCTCTGTGTTGGCTGCTCTGAGCAGAAATATCATTCTCAGGACTTTTGGACTAGGATGTGCTCCACTCTCTCTTCCTCTGCCTTCATTTGGTCCTGTGTTCTCAGATCAGACATGTCCCTCACCCTGAGCTGTAGCTTCAGTGGTGTCCTCTGAAGTGAATTCTTCTAGGGGGAGGTGGAACTGTCCATGTAGTTGGGATTGGGGCTGGCTCCTCAGACATCTCTCTTGGTTCCCTGTTTCATGATGATATGTTGCATTCTTGTCTTGGTGCACTGGGTTGAAGTCTGGTCCCTCTTTCCCTTTGGAGATATAAACAAAACCTTCCCCTTAAGTGGGTTAATACCATGTTCCCCCGCTACCCATTTCTTCCCCACATACCCCTCCTTTTTAGTTTGCTATCATATGTATCCCTCCCTGGATTTGGTCTGACCCCTTCCATACTACCTGGACCTCACCCCCGGAATGTTTGTATACATTAACTTTTTCCCTATGACCCTTTTGCATTTTTAAAGCTTATCTCAGAGGACTTATATTGTACTTGTTCTATTGTGCTTGACTTAATTCCCTTAGTATAATTTCCTCCAGTTCTACCCATGCAGCAATGTGCTTCATGTGTTCATCACTGCTTTGGGGGATGCATAGTACTCCATTGTATGTATGTCCTACCACAGTTTTTTAATCCATTCATCTGTTGATGGAATTTGGGGTTGTTTCTAACTCCTTGCAATTGTGAACTGTGTTGCAATGGACATTGGAGCACAGATGTCTGGTCGTGGTTTGTTTCTTGCCTCTTTGGGGTATATGCCCAGTAAGGGGATTGCTGGGTCATATGGTAGCTCAATTTCCATATGTTTTAGATATCGCTGAATCGATTTCCATCGTGGTTATCCATACCTGCAGGTCCACCAGCAGTGGACAAGAGCTCCTATCTCATCACAGCCCCTCCAAAATTGTTGCTTTCTGATTTTTTTAATTGCACTATCTTTGTGTGTGTTAGTTGGTATCTCATTGTTGCTTTAATTTCCATTTCTCTTATGGCTAATAATCAGGAATATTTTCTTATATGGTTTTTGGCCATTCAGAATTCTGCCCTTGTGAAACTTCTGTTCGGGTCCTTTGCACAGCTTTTGGAATTTTCCATATATAAAATAATGCTATGTATGAATAATTATATTTTCACCTTTGATGTCTTTTCTTTTCCATACGTTGTTACCTAAGACCTCCAGAACCGGTTGTTAGCTTAGACCTCCGGTAAGGCCCAGAATGTGATCTATCTTCGAATGTTTGCCACGTGGGCTTGAAAAGAATGTCAATAATTTCTATTTAAATGAAATCTCTATAGATATCTATCAGGTCAAATTGTCTAATAGTAATGTTTATATCTGTAGCTTCTTTGTTCAGTTTCTTTCACTGTGATCTATAGTTCTCAAAGAACGATGTATTAACGTTGCCTTCTATAATTGTTGAGCCTGTGTTCTCTCTTTTCATCTTTTGGAGCATTTGATTAATGTATTCAGAGGGTGTCTCATTTGGCAAATATATGTTTTAAATGTTTAGTGGTTCTTTGTCTATAGTTCACTTGAGCATTATATAGTGGCCCTGCTTATCTCTTCCTATAGTTTCACTTTGAGGTTAATTTTATCCGAGATTAACATTGCAACCCTTGCTTTTTTGAATTGCTGTTTACTTGATATGTTTTTCTCCAGCCTTTGATTCTCAGGCTTTTTTTGTCTGTAATCTTAAGATGTGTCTCCTATAGGTAGCAGATTTATGGGTTGTGTTTACTAAGCTAGTCTGCTACCTCAGCCTTTTAATGCCAGAGTTCAGTCCATTGATATTCAGGGTTTTTGCATTCATCTGTAGACTCTGAGATATCATCTTATACCTTTTGTATTGGGGGTTTTCCTACTTCCCTTACTTACCAGTGGGTTTTGTGTGTGTGTGTGTGTGTGTTTCATTCTTGACTTCATTCTACCTTTAAGCCAATGCTATTGTGAGGACTGTTTTCTCTTGGTTGCCCTTTGGGTGGAGTTGTTCTATGTGGCAGTCTCTTATTTGTGCTCGATGAGTGCTGTTCTTCTGCCCCTACTGGGTTGGCAAGGATCTTTTGTAGGGCTGGATTTCTTTTAACGTATTCTTTGTGTTTTTCCTTGTCTTGGAAGACTCTCATTTCTCTATCTTTCTTGATAGATAATTTGGATGAGTAGAGTATTCTTGGGTTTGCATTATTTTCCTTCAACTTTTGGAATATGTTAGTCCACTCTCTTCTCTTCTTCATAGTCTCTGCTGATAGGTCTGAGCATATTCTTAGTTGGAAACCTTTATATGTGACTGCCTTTTTCCCCTAGCTGCTCTCATGATTTTCTCCTTTTCCTCAAAGTTGGATAGTTTAACTGTTATGTGCCTTCTTGAATTCTTCTTGCTGGTGCTCTTTCAGCCTCCTGAATGTTTCCCTAGTTTTCATTCATTAAGCTGGGGAAATTTTCCACCAAAAATACTCTCACTGATTTTGCAGTTGACTTCTTTGTTGTGTCTTCCTCCAGCAATCCAATTATTCAGATGTTGTTCTACTTCATAGCATTAGACATAGCTCTTAGGTCTTCTTCAGCTTCTCTGATGATCTTATTAGACTTTTGTTCACCTTTGTTAAAGTCTCCTTGCCTGTCCTCCAGTTCACTGGTGTGGTTCTCTAGTCAATTGGTGAAGTCCGTGAGTTTGCTACTGGTTTTTATTATCTTGTCCCTAATCTATTGTATTTCCCTTTTGTATATGGTCTTTATCTCCTCTATCATTTCATCCTTTTTATGTTTTGTTTCCTTCATATCCTGTATGACTCCAAGCAGAATTATGAAAATAATCTTTCTGTGGCAGATCAACTTCTGCTTCTTCTAAGCAAGTTGTTAGGTTCAGGACATCTTCCAACATTGCCTTTTTGTTTCTCCTTTTTTGTTGTTGTTGAGGCTGATTGCTGTTTGTGTTGTGTTGTTTTAGAAGAGCCTGGTGCCATTTCCCAGAAAGTGAAAAAGCACTGGGTTCTCTCTGGGAGACTCATAGGAATGATTCTTCGAACTGTCTGCAGCTAATTTCACTAGGGGATTGACATGCTACGTTATCTTTCTTTAGCTTTTCTTTTCCACTAGCCATCAATATTCTGTTATTTGGAGGGCAAGTTGGATGATCCTCCCAGCGGATGCTGGTTGACTTGTTGTGGACCTGTGAGGGTGATGTTGCATTGGGTTATCTCACAAGAAGCTGTGATGGTGTGGCCCATGGCAGCTTGGAGTGCCACAGAGGGTGTGTGGGGTGACTGCTGCAACAGGAGTGCCACAAAAGGCAGGTGGGTGTGCCCGCTTTGGTGTGAGCACTACGAATGGTAGGTGGAATTCCCTGGTTAGTTAGATCACTGTGGAGGTTTGGCAGAGGTTCCTGCAGCAACATGGAGTGCTGTAGATTGTTAGCTGAGCTGCCTTAGGCTGTATGAGGCACTATGTCAGGTGGGAGGACATTCCTGCAGTCACGTGCGACCACAAAGGACAGGCAGGCGCTCCCCCAACCACGCAGCCAGGACTTCCCCTGGAAGAAGGTGAGTCGGATTTTCCAGATGCTTGTTTAGTGCTGTAGAGAGCAGGTGGGTGGGCGGAATTTCCCCCAAGGAAGGTGGGTGGGATTTACCTTGGAGGAAGGTGAGTGGGTGAGCATTCCCCAGCCTTGTTATGCTGCAAAAGGTGAAGTTCCCCGAGCTGGGTGGAGGGCAGGTGTAAATGTCCTCAGCTAAGGGTACTGGCCTGGAGGTCACTGAACTGCTGAGACTATGGGGGGGTGGGGAGAAAAGAGCAGGAATCAAAAGCACTGAGACTGTGGAGGGGGGGGCGGAGAGAAAAGAGCGGTAATCAAAAGTAACAATATAGCTGAGCCCCTGACCATGGGGCTGGAGGAGTTTAAACCTTGCCCTGAGGCAGTGGAAATATTGAGATAAAGCCTTTGGGCCAGCTGAAAGATCCCAGCTCTGATCAAGACAGTGGCAGGGCTAAGCTTAAACCCTAACCAGCCTCCACAATGCTAAGTCAAAAGCCCACCACTCTTCAAACCCTAGTGGATCTGTACCTACTAATATTTATGATGCTCCTCCTGTGACCTGGCATGAGGAATTTCAGTCTTAGTGAATTTCCCTCCTGCCTGATTTCTGCGGAGTCCCTCTGGTATGTGTTATTCAGTCGCCATCTTGTTGGAAATCTCTAAGCTTTAAAATATGATGAGTATGTTTTCAAGCTCAAAAGGAATTAAGTTATGAATAAGTTTTTAATCACCCATATTGCAAATATATTGAAATTAAACAGTCACTTCTGAATAGCAATTGACCAAGGAATGAATCAGAAAGGGAAGTCATAAACTATTTTGAGTTGCTTCTAAATATTTGTCTGAAGTAAATGTACAGCTTTAAATGCTTATATTAGAAGCAGATGGTGTAATGGTGGCTCAGTAGTTACACACAGCTACTAATAGAAGGTTGTCAGTTCAAACCTAGCCAGAAACTCCATGGGAGGATGACCTGGAAGCTGCTCTTGTAAAACTTGAAGCCTAAAAATCCCTCTGGGACAGTACTACTCCTTCACATGAGGTCACTAGCAGATGAAATTGTTGGAATCTAACAATCCCAACACCTTTTGAAAAAATATTTTAAATCAATTGTTTATGCTTCTACCTTACTAACTAGAAAAGAAGGACAAATTGAACCAATATATTGAAAGAAAAAATAATACAGAGAACAGAAGTGATCAAATGAAAATGAAAAAATATAATAGAGAAAACAAATGGTAAAAAATGTTGTCTTTGAAAATACGAATGAGCTTGGTAAATCACAATCTTGATTAATTAGGAAGATACAGACAAAACACAAGTTACACATGAGAAGATAAAACAATGTTATCTCTCAATAAATGATAAACAGTAAAAGGATAATTAGGAAAGGGATCTATTACTAACAACTTCCTGCAAATAATATTAAAAGTCTTACGGAGTACCATAAGAAAAAGCAAATTTTCTTTGAGGAAGTACATTTTCTTAGGAGTGAGGATAATGAAACTTTGTCTCATGTACTTTGGATGTGTTACCAGGAGCGACCAGTCCATGGAAGAAGACATCACACTTGGTAGAGAGTCACTGAAAAAGAGGAAGACCATCAGTGAGATAGATTGACACTGGGACTGCAGCAATGGTTTCGAATATAACAATAGTTATAAGGGTGACACAGGGCTGGGCAAAGTTTATGTTATGCTTTATTGTACAGAGAAGGTTACTAGGAGTTGGAAATGACTCAATGGTACCTAACAACAACATGAAAACCTACCCGTTACCATCGAGTGGATGATGGTTTGTGGCAAGTCTAGAGTAGAATTATACTTCATAGTGTTGTCAGACTGCTTTTAAAAAAGAAATAGATTACCATGCCCATCTTCTAAATCACCTCTGTTGTTATTGTTAAGTGTCCTACACACAACAGAACCAACCGAAAATGGCTGTAACTATTGATGAGAATCTTCAGCCTGTTTTTCTTTGCATGTGACATTAACGGCATTATTCTATAATTTGCACATTCTCCTGGATCACCTTTCTTTGGAATGGGTATAAATACAGGTCTCTTCAAGGCAGTTGGTCTTAAAGACAGGTAGCTGTCTTCCAAATTTACTGGCCTAGGCAAGTGAGTGCTTTGGTTGAATTTTTTCTCCTGGTATTCCTTCAATTCCTGGAGCCTTGTTTTTGGCTTCAGTGCAGCTTGGTACAATAAAAATTAAAACCACAATGAGTTACTACTATTTATCCACAAGAATGACATGCCAAAAGTTGGTGAGCACATGAACAACTAGAACCACATTGTTAGAGAGTGTAAATGGTGCACTCAGTTTGGAAGGGTCCCTAGACATTCCTTATAAAGTTGAACATATACTTACCAATGACAGTAATTATAGGTCAAGATAACTACTCAAGAGAAAGCATATAATCAATGTGTTGACAAATGTTTAATCACCAGCTTAATAAGTAAATAAATGCAAGTTTAAAAAAATCCTTATTTCTAGTGTTTTTAAGGAGTTTCTAAGGAGTCAATGCTCCTACCATTGCCAGTTTTAAGCTGCCAATATAACATCAAGGAGCCCTGGAAGCATAGTGGGTTACTGGTTGTGCTGCTAACTCCAAGATGAGCAGCTCAAATCTACCAACAGCTCTGTGGGGAAAAGATGAGGCTTTCTGCTCCATTAAAGACTTACAGCCTCAGAAACCCACAGATGCAGTTGCATTCTGTCTTACAGGGTTGTTATGAGTCAGAATCAACTTGATGGCAGTGATTTTGGTTTGGGTTTAGAACATAATATCAACAAACATGGAACTGGGAAGAAATGCACACTATCAGCTCTTGTAATTATATGTGATCTGGTCTAGCATATATCCAATTATGTAAAAATTAAATTTTAATAGTCATATTTACACTGACCAAAATAAAAAACAAAATCAAGGCTCTCAAAAGTCCAGGAACAGACAGATGGCTAAATACACAATGGAATATTTATATGATTTAAGTACCATTTAGGAATGAAAAAGAATGCATTTATTTTGTACCAAAACATAAGGTGCACTTTAGAATCATTATGATGAGCATAAAAAGCCACTTACGAAAGACTTATACTGCATGATTCCATTTACATGATGTTCTAAAGCAGGAAAAGCTAATGTAAAGTAATAGGAATTCACAACTGCCTCTGCTAGTGGGGATAGAGTCACTATGAGTTAGAACAGGCTTTAGGGGAGTGGAGTTTTGTGTGTGATAGGGGAGTTGGTGAGGGAGGGACAATTGGACAGGCAGTTGGCAATTGATAAGGAAAGGCCACCAAACAGCTTTCTGGGTATTGGAAATGCTCCATATCCTAGTAGTGTAAGCTCATAAAACTATACAACCACTGCCATCAATTCCAACTCAGAGGACCCTATATCTGGAGTCTGAGACTATAAATCTATGGGAGTAGACTACCTCATCTTTCTCCCTTAGAGTAGCTGGTAGGTTTGAACCACTGACTTTGCAGCTCCTTCATGATATTTCCAGTACATTCAGAATAATTTTAACATTTTAGCTTTCGTTTTTATATCTTTTCTCAACCAAGTTTTTATTAAAACTTATTAAAATATGCTTGCATAAGTAATAATGTATGTGCTTGTCTGAGTTTTCTACAGAAGCAAAAACAGTGCCTCTGGAATGTTAGGCATATAGAAAGAGATTTATGTCACAGAATGGTTCTCAAGGTTGTAGATGTGGCTACACCCAGGCTACTTCTAGTCAGAGGCAAGCTGAGGGTTTCTCCTGAGTCCTGGAACTGCAGGGACTGATGAACAGGAAATAGGGAGACCCCAGACTGGTGAATGCAAAGCTGAATGAGCCGGAGATCAGCTCAATGGATCCAGATTGGCAGTCCTCTGAGGCGCCTGTGATCAATGAGTGATATAACAGGAAGTCAACAAACCAGTTGCAGGATCCAAATCCAGCAGTAGAAATGAGCTAGCTTCAGCACACTATCAGTCTACACTGAGTAGGCTACACTCCAAATGAAACCTCCCACTTTTATCTGAAGACTTTGACCAGATTCACTGCTAAACTGATTCACAGAAGAGGCCCTATGGAGTTGACTTCACTGTGTTAGATCATATCATGGGAGAATCCTGGCCAACCCAAGTTGACATAAAATCTAATTATCCCAAGGACATTCTTAGCTATACAATGTTAAACGTGCTAAGGTTTTGGAATGTGTCAACATTTTTAATGTTTTGAAAGTTTTAGGACGTAATTACTTTTAAAGGAGGGGTAAGGGAAGAATAGGTTTGCAGTTTCTTACGTTGAACTTTTTTTTCAATTGTTCCAGGGCTTTTGCTTTGTGACTGGATGGAATACGTAGACAAATCCGCTGCCATTGAGTGGATTCCAGCTCCTGGCGAGTGCATGTGTTGCAGATTAGCTCCAATGCAGTGATTTTACAGGCTCCGTTCATGTGGCTTTCCTTGTGGGTGAGTTTGAAGGGCTAGTTTTTCCATTTGCAATTGCTTCTGAAAGCACATCATTTGTACCGCCAAGGGATTTCTGAGTAGAATAACTCTAGTGTTTTGAATATGTCACAAATATCATAGAATTGGATGCTAAAACAGAATGCAATTCATGGTCTTTTTAATTGACCACTCTTGATAACAGTTTATCATAGACATTGCTTTATTTATAGATATAAATATACACAATATGATGGAAAGATAAAAGAGCATTCTCTCTCCAGCTATCTGTAAACTTTGGCTCTTCCAGAGATATTTTTTGTCATCCTATCTAAATTAATTTCCTCTCCATATCATCAAAGAAGTGCCTTAGTGCAGCCTAAAGAAAGATAGCACAGATTTCTATTGAGGGAAGATGTACTCAAATAAAAATGCCTTAACTACTATTGTTACAAGTTGTTTTGTTGGAGAGAATATCTTGAAGTGTTCACCTAATCAAAATTAAACATATTTGTGTTTTCTCAAATGGCATATTGTAATTTCCTTAAACATATGATGATTTGATATGCAATGGGAAACCTTTCATGTATTTTTGTAACCATGCATGTTTAACACAACAGTATTTTCATTATTACTTGCACAGCAGATATTCTTCTGAATATCTCCCTTTCAGGAAGCTAACGTGAAAAATCAAGCAAGTGGTCAGACTGCTTAATTTGAGGTCTTATCGTGACCATGTCTCATTTTAAAAGTTATGTTTTCCTATATCAACTAATGTACTCTTTTCCATTCCACACCTTCCTATTTTGTACCATCACTCAAAGTTCAATTCATCAATCAATATTGATGACAATATAAAGGTCTTTACCTGTGTGGAATAACCAGTTATAGATAATAACATTATGAAAAAGAATAATTCTAGAATGTTAGTTGTGCTTATGTGGAACCTGTTCACAGATTAAGAAACTGTCATTTAAACCAAGCAAGTGAATATTACATGGTTTAACATCAAGAAAGTTGTGCATCAAGGTGATAGCCTTTCACCATACTTTTCAATCTGTTCACTGAACAAATATTCAAAAACTCTGGAATTGAAGGAAAAGTCATTACCAGTCTGTGAAATGCAGATGACCCCACCATCTCCATGACCCTAACAACAGCATCACGTATCATTTCCTGATTTGTGATCTACTATCAGCAGTCAATTAATTGGTAGAGGATTGCCCTTGGGGATGTAGCTGCCTTGCTGATGTAAAAGTGAACTCTGCCAGGCCTTGATTTCTTTTTTCTGAATCTACCTCATCACTATCTGGTTCTTGGACTGTGAGAAATTTGAGACTGACATCTCACCTGCAACTTTTGGGTTCTCGGCCCCTCTACTGAGTGTAAGGAGGACTTGAAAGACTTGAAGATGAATTGCATTAGGTGCATCTGCTGCACAAGATCTCTTTACGGGTTGAAAAGCAAGAGTAGTACTTTGAAGATTAAGGTGCACCAAACCCAAGTCATGACATTTTCAATGGCCTCATATGCATGTGAAAGTTGGACGTTGACTAAGTAAGACCATAGAAGAAATGATGCATTTGAATTATGGTCTGGCAAAACATTTTGAAAGCATCACAATTGTCAAAAGAACCAACACATCTGTCTTGGAAGAAGAGCAACCAGACTGCTCCTTAGAAGCAAAAAGACTTTGTCGCACATACTTTGGACAAGTTATCAGGAGAGCCCAGTTCTTGAGAAAGGACATCATGCTTTATAAAGTACAGGAGCAGCAACAAAAGGAGTAACACCCTCAACAAGGTGTATGGGCACAGACACTGTTACAAGGCTCAACCCTAAGAACAATTGGGGAGATGGCCCAGGAGCAGATGCTGTTCCATTCTGTTGGACTTTGGGTCAATAGGAGTTGGACCCAACCCGACCAGCTCTCACAAAACTAACATTCCCTGCAACCACATGGCTCCAGAGGAAACTCCAGTGTTAAAAAGGGGAATGTTTGCCGGACTAGAAAGCTACACTGAAGCACCGAGGTGAAGGAGTTGCAGTGGATAAATTCAACGGCGTTTTGACTCTTTGCAATTCTGTCTGGTATAGCATGATTAAGAGAAAATTTGTTAAAGCGTGTGGCTGCTTTTACCTCTGCATGTTTTTACCAGACCTTGTTATGATCATTCTTCTTGGAGATAAAATCAGAGTTCTGCAAATAAATAACCATAAGCCATTAACGGAGAAGAGATTGGCACTTGATGTTTCAGATAAGCAATTTTCTACTGTGTGGGCTTGGCAATGACTGGCTGCTGGTAAGATCTACTTCACCCTGGAGTGCACGTGAGCGTTACCCTGCTGAAAGAACCACCCAGCATTCCTGCTCAATGAGGTCATTTTATTCTATTTACTTTAGCTCTGTCTTGTTACTATTAGAGATTTCTAGGCCACAGACAAAAAGACACAGTAAGAAAAAAAATAAACAGATGAGAAAATCCAAGTAAAGAGGAAATAAGGATAGGAAAATAAAATAAAACCCCCAAAAGTTATTTCATGAGAAAAATCCAAGTCACAAATTATAGTGCTTATTTTAACTGGGCCACAAATATGTCTCTAAATGGTCTGAAAAAGAAAAAAGGAAAGAAACATTGGCTACAAGGATCACACTGTGCATGATTTTAAAACAAATTCATTTAGCGGGTAATGTATTATTTCTCCTAGCAGGAATTGAGAATGGTGTTTCTATGTTGTTGTTAGGTACCATCGAGTCAGAACGAAACACCGCACGGTCCTGCACCATTGTCACATGGTCCCTGTGCCTGAGGCCACTGTTGCAGCCACGGTGTCCATCCCACTGCCCTTCTACTTTACCAAACATGATGTCCTTCTCCAGGGACTGGATGCTTGCAACAACGGGTTCAAAGTTTATAGATGAAGTCTTACCGTTCTTGCTCTAAGGAGCTGTGTTTCCTCCGAGAAAAACTTGGTCCTTGAAGCGGTTCTTGGCATTTGGGGTGCTCTTTCTCAGCACCACAACCCTCACTCCTCAGTCTTCTTTATTCAACGGTCAACATTCATGTAAGCAACTTGTAGATGAGGCCATTGAAAATGCTTTCTATGGCCTGGCTCAGGCGCAGTTTAGTCTTCAAAGTAACATCCCTGCTTTTCAATAGTCTAAAAAGGTCTTGTGCAGCAGATTTACTTAGGTCAAGGCATCTTTGGTTCTCTTGACTGCTATTTCCATGACCACTGAGTGTGAATACAAGCAAGATGATATCCTTGAGAACTTGAATCTTTACTTTATTTAACAAGATGTTATCTATTGGTCCAGTTGTGAGGAATTGGGTTATTTTCACATTGAGTTGTAATCCATACTGAAGGCTGTTATCTTTGATCTTCATCCACAAGTGCTAACAAAGCTCACGTTCAGCAAGCAAGGTTGTGTCATTTGCATATCACAGGTTGTTCATAAGCCTACTTCCATTCCTAATGTCACATTCTTCTTCATACAATCCAGTTTCTCTGATGATTTGCTCATCATACAGATTGAACAATATGATGATAGGATACAACCCTGATGCACATCTTTCCTGATTTTAAAGCATGCAGTATCACCTTGTTCTGTTTGCACAAGTGCCTCTTGATCCTTATACAAGTTCAGCATGAACAAATGAAGTGTTCTGCAATTCCCATTCTTCTCAAGGTTATTAATAGTTTGTTATGGTCCACACACTCAAATGTCTGGGCATAGGCAATAAGACACAAGTAAGCGTCGTTTCGGTGTTCTCTGCTTTCAAACAAGATCCATCTGACATCAGCAATGATATCCCTTGTTCCAAATCCAGCCTGCACTTTTGTCAGCTCCCTGTCATGTACTGCTTCAACTATTGTTGGCTGATCTTCAGAAAACGCTTACTTGTGTGCAATATCAATGACACTGTTCTATAGTTTTAGCATTCTGTTTGGTCACATTTCTTTGGAATGGCCATGGATATGGATCTCTTCAAGTCAGTTGACTAAGAAGCTGACTCCAAATTTCTTGACATAAATGAGTGAGTGCTGCCAGTACTTCGTTGGCTTGTTGAAACATTTCAATAGGCATTTCATCAATTCATGGAGTTTTGCTTTTGGCTGATGCATGCAGTGCAGCCTGAACGGCTTTCCTCAGCACCATTAATTCCTCCTCATATGCTACCGCCTGAAATGGTGAGATGCTGACTAGCTCTTTGTGGTTCAGTGAATCTGTATATTATTTTCATGCTTCCTGTGTCATTCAGTATTTTTCCTATAATTTTTCAAGATTGCAACTCAAGGCTTTTTTTCCCTTTGGATTCTTTCAGTTTCAGATACACTGAGCATGGTCTTCCCTTTGTGTTTTCTAATTCTATGTCTTTACACATTTCATTACAATGTTTGGCTTTGTCTTCTAGAGCTTCCCTTTGGAATTTTCTATTCAGCGCTGGACTTCATCCTTTCTTCTGTTTGCATTAATTACTCTATTGATTAAGAGCAAGTGTTGGAGTCAGTTCTGACATCCAGTCTGGTTTTTTCTTTCCTTCCTGTCTTTTTAATGAACTTTTGATTTTTTCATGGATTTTGCCCTGATGTCCTCCCATAGCTCATCAGGTTTTCTGTCATTAGTAGACAGAGTTTTAATCCATTCTGACGGCTGCCATACTTGATCTTCCATCAAGAAATGCTTCAAGTTCTCCTCACTTTCAGCCAGCAAGGTGGATCATCTGCATATTGAAGCTTGTTAATAAGCCTTCCTCCAATGTTGATCCTATATTCTTATCTATGGACCCACAAAAAGGGAACAGGAGGTGATTATGCCATTCACAGAGTCCCTTACAATAAATATTACTGAGTTTAGTACCATATAATTATTTCACATTACTGCTTAATGTAAAAGTTCTTTCATGAAGGTCAAATAATGCAGCCAAAGTCCATAGGGTATGGCTAATTTGGTAGGAGGATAAAATTAAATGACAAGACTTTATCTTACATATTTTGGACATGTTGTCAGGAGACACCAGTCCTTGGACAAGGACATAATGCTTGATAAAGCAGAGGGGCAGAAAAAGAGAGGAAGGCCTTCAACCAGATGAACTGACACAGTGGCTGCAACAGTGGGCTTAAGCATAGGAACGGTTGTGCAGATGGTGCAGGACTGGATAGGGTTGCCCTCTGTGTGCATAGAATCTCTAGGGTTGGAAACGCCTTGTTGGTACTTAACAACACGGAGCCCTGGGTGCATAATGGTCACAGGTTGGGCTGTTGGACCCACCAGAAGTCTCAGAAACCCACAGGTGCAATTGGACCCTGTGTCAATGAGCCAGCACCCACTGGATGGCAGTGAGTTTGAGGTTTCCAGTTTGATGGAAAAATGGTAGGTTAATTGTACATTCATTCTTAGGATAACAGATGTTTATATTCTTATAAGACATTGAATAATTTGAAGTGTAGAGATTCCATGTTGTTGACTAAAGAGGGTTCCGTGTTCTTTGATCATCAATTAAATGATGGAGGAGAGATTGAAGATGCTCAACCAAGAAAAATGCCACTTTGTCTAAGAGATAGACTGGGCATTAACAAGAAAGAGTCGAGAGTTAGCATTTAGCAATTACTAACAAGGAAGCATCGAGATTTAGCCTAGCATTGTAATGAGAACATGACTCTATTACTCGCTCCTATTCATTTCCAATTTACATTCCATAAGAAACTTTTTGAGTAGAAACTCAACTGACATAATTGGCTTGAAAAGATGCTGGTACTTCCTTTTATTGTTTCTCTACTCCCACACTAATCAAACGCTGAGTTGACTACAAGGAGCCCTGGTGGGATAGTGGTTACCTGTTAGGCTCCCATCCTCAAGGTCCTCAGTTCAGAACCACCAGCCACTCTGTGAAAGAAAGACAGGACTTTTGACTCTGGAAAACAGCTGTGTTCTGGGAAACTCGTAGAAGCAATTCTACCCTGTTCTATAGACTCTCTATGTATCATAATTAATTAAATACCAGTGAGTCTGGTTTGGATTTTGCATTGGGTGCTGGAAATACAGTGATAAGAAAAGCATAATTATTTCTCAAAAAGCCTAGAGGGATAAACATATACTCAAGCAGCATTGTCATCATAGGCCATGATATCATACTAAAAGCCAAACTCAAGTAGTCATAGTCTTGTGTGTTGCTGTTAGATGCTGTTGAGTCTATCTCCATTTGAAACAACTCTGGGCACTGAGTGTCACTGCGCTGTAGTGTTTCCCAGACTGCCATCCCTTTCTCTCAGAACCACTGTGTCCCTGGCCACTGCATCACCGACGCTCCTTGGTCTTACGTAGGCCTGTGCAAGTCCTTCTCATGGATTGTGCATTAGAGCTAGTGACAGACTTCTAGCAAAAAAAAAAAAAGTACTGGGCTATCATTTCTGAGATTAGATTGTAAAAGACTGTAATATCCATCTTGTTCTCATTCTCTCTCTTCTTCTCAAGTTGATTGGTCTAATAGAACCAAAAATTCATTGTCATTGACCATTGACAAAGTAATCTTCTAAGATAGGGTCAACACACCCCATTGGGTTTCCAAGACTTTAAATCTTCACAAGGGTAGACAGTCTCTTCTTTCTGCTATGTTGCCTCTTATAGATTTGAACCACCAACCTTGTGGTTAGCTGATCAATTTGTAGCTCACTATGCAACCAGTCTACTCCTCTGATGTGTTTTGAACTGTGTTTTGAACTGCTTTATGAAGAGGCCCACAGGGCAAGGAATTGAGAAACACCTCTAACTAGCAGCCAATGAGAAACCAAGGGCTTCCATTCAACAACATCTGAGGAAGTGAATCTAATAGTGACTTAAGTGAACTTAAAAGTAAATAAGTTCCTAGTAAAGACTTGAGTTGACTATAGCCTTAGTTGGCACCTTGATTGCAGCCGTGGCAAACCTGAAGCAGAGGTAACAGCTAAACCAACTCTAGGTCATTGATTCAAAGAACCTGTGATATATTTTTGTTGTAAGCCCCTAAATGTTGGTGAATTCATTACAGAGCAATAGATACTTAATCCATCTGATATTTAAACTTAATATTTTAAAAATATACAGGTCCCTTCAAATAATGTAAAGTTTCAGTAGTGCGGTGGGATTAAGTATCTGGCTTCTAGCTGCTCCGTGGGAGAAACGTGAGGCAGTCTACTTCCATAACGATGTATAGCCTGGGTATCTTAGGGAGCAGTTGTACTCTGTCCTATGGGGTCACTATGAGTCAGAATCCACTCAATGGCAATGGCTCTACACGTAATCACAATCACCCAAGTGTTTACAACAGAATGAACACATTGCAGAATGACAAGGGCTGTATGGAAAGTGGAAGAGACTTCTCAAGGAAAAGTGGAAGAACTGACAAGGACACAGGTCATTAATGCCATGTCTATGGGAGCAGACAAAGGCCTTGATGGTGCCGTGGAAGAATTCTTCCCGTGCAGGTGAAGACTTAGCCAGATTCCTGCCAGTGAGTCTCAAGCACAGGCAACGTCCTTTTTGTTTTTGTTTTCTTGGTCAGTAGAGGCTTGTGTGTTGTTACGATGTTACAGGTTTCAGCAGAGCTTCCCAACTAAGCTGAAAGAACAGTCTGGGGACCTACTTCTGAAAACCAGCCCATAAACCCCATGTGTGGCAATGTCCAAACCTCAATAGATCCTGGGAATGATGAGATAGAGGAGTGTGTGCCCTTGAACATGCAGCCACCATCAATCAGCCATGAAAACTAACAAGCCGGAGCAAAAGGCTGAGAAAGGGGGTTTTGAAGAAGTACAAGCAGGAAGGATTAAACCCTCCCTAAGTTTGTTAGCGATCTGGTGCTTATTGAGGCCTGGAGAATTGCCAGTATCCAGCCATTACCCCTCAATGTGCACACTGTGCAAGTTTGCCAACAACAAACCCAACCCACTGCCATCTAATTCCTTCTGACTCATAGCAACCCTATAGGACAGAGTAGAACTGCCCTGTGGGTTTCTGAGGCCGTCATTGTTTACAGGAATAAAAAAACCCAGCCTCGACCTTCTCCCACAGAGCAGCTGGTACTTTGGAACTGTTGACCTTGTGGTTCGCAGCCCAACGTGCAACCCATGACACCCGACAGAGCTCCTGCGCGAATGCAGACTCAGTGAAAAAGAGTCAGTTGTGATGTGGCCCAAGCCACCCCATGCTTTTCTGATGCCATTGAGCAGTGAATCATAGTCATGTCTTGGCGTCCCTTTGGTCTGCTAAAGCACAAGAGCTTAGTGCCACGGTGACAATGCAGTCCATTTGTTGAACGTCAGAGGAGTATAAAGAATACCTAGAGAATCTACAGAAGCTAGGCTGGGGTATTGGAATAAGCATCTGGCAGTGAATCATTTGAAAATGTGAGGGACTGCTGAACTTAGAAACAAAGGAGCGGCCACAGCGCTGATGAGAGAGCGAGCCATAGTCCTGTCTGAGGTGAGCCTCTCCACTTCAGATCCACCAAGAACCACAGCTCTGAGCAACATTGCCACCTGCTGGGACTTAGAGAAATTACAAACCTGGATTAGCTTGATAGGATTCAAATATTCTTTGAAGTACAGTTTGTCGCTAAAGAATTCTGTTTTTACAAAGAGATGCAAATAAAATGCAATTGTGGTTAAGAATAATTCATATTTCTTATGTCACAAATACTTTTAAAAAAGTACAACTCCTACCCTTGAACTCTGGATAGACTGCCATTTAGGAACTGGTGTTTCCCTTGAGTGATTTGCATTTTCACTCTGGGTCAGCGCCATTCAGTGAGCAACATGAAGTCAAGCCAGAACAGCCTCGTTAAATGTGGTTGAAACTGAGGAAGGTTCAAATATCCCTCCATTCTCTATTCAAACTATTGGAAGTATATCTTGTACATTTCTCAAATATGAGACACCTTGCCAGTGGGATGAACTTTCCCTGGCTACTTTTGGTCATGGGTGGGCTTTTCTTTAGTTCATGTAGAGCAGGACTCCGCCGTCGGGAAGTGGCCCAACGGTACTGGCAGGAAGCGTCTCTTTCCCCCAAAGGAGAACAGATGAGACTGGAACCCAACACTGAGGCCATTCGTGTTTACTGTGAGAAATGTACAAATCAGTCGTTTACATGAGAAAATTAAAATCACTGTGAAGAGCCAATCACTCTGAATGACACTGTGAGGGCGGGCATCTCTGGATGGGGTGGGTACAGGCCGGCTCATGGCCGAGTGAGAAGCCAGGATGGCATTGTGGGACAAGCTTCGGGCTGCTAAACATACGCTTAGAGCACCAGCCACTGTGCGGTTCTGCAAAGAGAGGCTGCCTGTTCCTCGCTTTGCTGTTGCAGTTGCAGTTGCAAGGTCTTCTGTGGGGCAGCCAGGTGGGTTTGAACTGGCAACCATTCAGTTAGCAGCTAAGCACTTACTCACGGGAGCACTGAGACTCCCTACACAATTTCTATCTACCCCTCTGCTGTCAAGTGAATTCCGACTCCTGTGCTGAGTTTCCAAGGACATCTTTACAGGAGGAGACAGCCATCGAGTCTGTGCCGGCTCACAGTAATCCTATAGGACATGATAGAACTGCCCCTATGGGTTTCTGAGCCTGCAACTCTTTACAGGAGTAGAAAAACTCCTCTTTCTCCCAAGGAATGGGTGGTGGTTTCAAACTGCTGACCTCACGGTTAGCAGCCCAGCACTTACATAATCACTATAGCACCAGGCTCCTAGTGTATAGCAGAGTCTCCTTTCTAACTTGGTATAGTGTGGGCGCCCAAGGATATGGACAGAAAACGCCCCTGCCAATAAGGAGCGATTTTAAGTTCTAGTAAGAGTAGGAGGAGGTGCGGCTCCAACAGCACTGCCTGTGTCCGACTGCCTTGATGCTGTGCTCTGTGAGTCAGGCTCGCTGCCAACTTGTGCTTTTTGTCTTCCCACCAATGCCACCCCTGCATCTTATACAGACAACATGCCTTGTTACATAAAAGGACGGCAATGGGCTCTTTTACAACAGTCGCACAATAATACAGCTTATTCTGTAACTGATATGGAAGAGATCGTGGCCACAAGACCCAACACCACATTTATATTCAACTGCTTAATATGTTAGTTATGATCTGTGCTGAAAAGAAAAAGCCACATTTGTACAACCCCACATTTTCTGCTTTGTCTGTCTGACCATGAGGCCCATAGTCTGTAGAAACTTCTCACTCTTAATTTCTTCCATGTGTTGTGGCACAGTGCAAGGAGGAGGGAACCGTTCAAGAGCGCAAGGAAGATTTAATTTTGATGCTGAAAGCAGATGCTGACAGCGTCCTTTGCCTTTGAGAGTGAAACTCAGAGACATCACATTCTCACTGATTCTGGGGTGGGTAGTTCCCCAAAGGGGGAAACATACTCATGTTTCTGTCTGATGAGTTGGTTATGTCCAAACTAAACATCAGCTGGGAGTTGATGGGAGCCAAATGTGCAGATTACGCAAAGGCTGCTCTCACTAATGTGCTGTCAAAAGAAACAGAAAGCCCGTACAACTGAGGGGGGGCACCCACATACAGAGTGGGGTCATGGGCTGTTTATGTTTTATCTAAAATTTATATCTAAGACCCAAGAAGAAACAAAAGAATCCAGAATTAACCATTGCAGCGGAAGTTTTCAATGCTGGAAGCCTTTTAGAATTTTCTGGTGCTTATAAAAATTACCAATGCCCAATTTCAAACCAATTGAGTCAGAAGCTCAGGGATAGAGTGCCTGGAATCTCCAGGCAATGCCATTTTTATGATGTCAGAAATATTATAGTTAAGCAATTTATAACCATATGTAACACCTATCATTAAAATGGAGAGTAAATCTCATTTAGAATTGTGAATGGTCTGGCACAAGAGAGAGCCCACGGGTGGGGGCTGACATGGTGAGTTAATATACTGAGCAACACACTGATCACATCACCACCAATGGTACCTAGTGAGTTTATAAACTTACATGTATCTCCATATAGTAGTTACATGCTTCATGATCCTGATCTGAATGTGATAAATAGCTCATTAATCATAACTGACTAATTTGTGTGCTTTTTTCCTATTCCACATTCATAATTTACAGTCTAAAAATTAATTTCATTGAAATATGCTATAACTATTTCTGAGGATACATAGACATTATGGAAGTATAATTGAAAAAGATATTAACTTCAATTATTAAATGCAGAAGAGAAAATTCAATGTTTCTAGTGAAAAACCTAAAATATTATGCAATTAAAATTATAGCTGTATGACTTATGAATGTACATGTGTATACATGTATTAGATTAAGGAGGTGGGATAGAGACTATGCATCAGGCTGCTAACCTCAAGGTCAGTAGTTCAAAATCATCCGCTACTCCATGGAAAAAACAAGGCTTTCTACTCCTATAAAGAGTTACACTGTCAGAAACAAACTCACAGTGGTACTACCCTGTTCTATAGGGTCACTGTGAGTCAGAATTGACTTGGTGGCATTGAGTGTGCTGATACGTGCATTTTCTGTAAGAGAATATCACAAACTGCATTATGTTCAATAACAATTTATTTTTTCGGTCATGAGACAACCACAAGCAGGGCATCTCTGGGTAAAAGGGGTCAATTCCATTACAGGCATGCCTCATTTTCGTATACCTCATAGATACTGTGTTAGGCAGATTCGTTTAGAGAAACAAAACCAGCGACTTCACCTATGTATAAGAAAGAGTTTTATATCCTGAAGTTGTCTGATGTCAAGGAGGCATCCCAGCCCAGTGCAACTCAAGTGCGTAAGTCCAGTGCTAGCCAGGGCCTTCGTCAGACATGTATCTGCAGACCAGCGATGCACAAAGGTAGGGGATGCAGGAAGATCACAGGCCTGTGGATGCAAAGTCACGCAGATCCAGGCTTGGTGGAAACATAACAGGGACTCAACAGCACTCAAGGTGAGGTAGCCCATATGAGGCCTCTCTGGGGGAGGGTGACGGAGTCCTAGTGAAGGTCCAGTGAAGAGGAGGGAAAAGGGGTGGAGAGCGGAGAGATCCCCAGTATCTCTCTTATGAAAAGATTCACACTGCCCAGAAAGTATCATCAGGCTATGACCTGATTAACAAGTTGGACTCCAAATGCAAGTTGACACAGAGTCTAACTGCCACAGATAGTGTGGTGCCCGCTCCCCCCCCCACCCCCATTGAGGTTCGTGGCAGCCCTACCTTGAGCTAGTGGACAGGCATTATTTTTCAACAGCATGTGCTCACCCCATGCCTCTGGTCACAATTTGGTACATTCCTCAATTTTTAATTTTTTCATAATGCTATTTGTCTCAGGCTGTGTTCTCTAGAAAAGCAAGATCCAACTTTTATACCAAGAAAATGGCTAATATAATTATTGAAGTGAGTCCAGCCCATTTGATGTGTATGGGCCAGATGTTAAGCAGGGGCTTCTTCTGAGTGCATAGCAGCAGAGGCTGATGACCCAGGAAGCAGGACGGTCACAGGCTGTGAATGGAGAGGTCAGCAGATCAGGCTTGTGGCTGCAGTGTCCAGTGAACTCAAGGACAGGAAGTCAGTTGGCAGACTGATGATGGTTCCCAGGGTGCGCTGGTGATATGGCAGGGTGCTGGCTCAAGTCCAAGAAACGAAATGCCAATGAACCAGATTCAGGATCTAACCCAACAAGAAGTAAGCAAGCTTTTATACACTGTGTCTAATGTGTGCCTGACTGAATCTATGGCACCTCATATTCCTGTGAAATCTGGACAAGGAATGAGGAATACCAGAGAAGAGCTGGTGCCTTTGAATTGTGGTTTTGGTAAAGAATATTGAACGCACATATCATAGCCTGAAAGAAAACCAAATGAATCTGTCTTGAAAGAAGTACACTCGAATGTTCCTTAGAAGCAATGATGGAGAGACTTTGGCTTACTTACTTTGGACATGTGATTAGGAGAGACCAGTCTGGAGTGGGTCACCATGTTTGAAAAAGTAGAGAATCAGAGGTAAAGAGGAAGACCTTCCATAAGTAGATTATCACAGTTACTGCAGCAAAGGACTCAAACATAGCAGGGATTCTGATGATGATACAGGATTGGGCAGTATTTTTTTCCCACTTGGCATACATAGGTCACTATGAGTCGAGTCTCACAGAGGCACCCCTATTAGTAAGCAATGTTTAAGATATATGCACAAAGGCATAGACTGTCTGACCCTCAGTATCAGGAGCTCAATGCTTTTCAGTTCATGCTTCACCATTAGTCTATTTTATCTTCTATTTCTGCTCTCTCTTTTATTTCCTTCTGTGTGTGCTCTGACCACTTTCTAACATTGTTTTCTCTAAAATCATAATTTTCAGAAAGACGTAAATTGAACTTCAAGTCCCCATTGTTCTTGTTCAGGCAAAATCTTACATCATGCATCCACAGAGACTCCTGGCCAACTTGTAAACTGACTCCAGTGAGGTAAGAGTCTGTCTTACCCAATCATCTGTGGGAGGGCAGGGCCTTTGGGTGGTAGCAAACTGGCACCCAAAAGGTCTGAGGAAAGAGCAGTTTCCTGTAGGAGTAGGAGGCAAAGAGCATACATAGAAGCCTAAATACAGACATGTACATATGTAAATATATGATTATGGAGAAAATAGACTTATGTGCATATATTTATAGGTTCAGGAGTAGGGTAGCAGGTGGACATTGGGCCTCCCCGCGAGCACTCCCTCAATACAATAGCACCTTGCTCAGCTAAAAGGTCATTCCATGATACCCACCTTCCCTACATGATCGCTGAAGACAGACATATGCATAAGCAGACGTGGTGAAGAAAGCTGATGGTGCCCGGCTATCAAAAAGATATAGCGTCTGGCAAACAAGCGGCCATCTAGCTCGGAAGCAAAAAAGCCCACACAGAAGCACACAAGCCTAAGTGAACGCAAGGTGTTGAAGGGATCAGGTAGCAGACACCAAAGAACAAAAACCACCATTGTGCGATCACCTTCCCCATATAAACGCTGAAGATGAATGTGTGGAAAAGTAAGTGTGGTGAAGAAGGATGATGGTGCCCGGCTATGGAGAGATATAGCGTCTGGGGACTTAAAGGCTTAAAAGTAAACAAGCGGCCATCTAGCCCAGAAGCAACAAAGTCCACATGGAAGCAGCACACCAACATGTGTGATCATGAAAGGCCAAGGGGACCAGGTTTCAAGCAACAAAGGCGAGGGGCAGGGAGGAATCACATCATTGTGAATGAGGAGAGTGCATGATGGGGACACAATGCCCATCTGTAGACAACTGGACATCCCTTGCAGAGGGGTAGTGGGGAGGAGATGAGTCACTCAGGGTTCAGTGTAGCAATAATGAAACTCAAAACCTTCCTCTAGTTCTTAAACACTTCCTCCCCTCCAACTATCATGATACCAATTTTACCTTGCAAACCTGGTTAGACCAGAGGATGCACAGAGGTACAGTTGGGATCTGGAAACACAAGGAATCTAGGACAGATGAACTCCTTAGGACCAACAGTGAGAGTGGTGATACAGGGAGGGAAGGGGTAGTAAAAAGGGGGAACCGATCTTGGGGATCTACATATAACTTCCTCTCTGGGGGATGGGCAACAGAAAGTGGGTGAAGGGAGATGCCACGAAGTATAAGATAAGATAAAATAATAATTTCTAAATTATTAAAGGTTCATGAGTGAGGAGGAGCGGGGAGGGAGGGGAAGAGGGAGGGGAAAAAGGAAAACGAGCTGATTCCAGGAACTCAAGCAGAAGGCGAATTTTGAGAATGCTGAGGGCAGTGAATGTATAAGGGTGCTTTACTCAAATGATGTATGTATGGATTGTGATAAGAGTTGCATGAGCCCCAATAAAATTATTTTAAATTTGTTTAAAATAAACTAAAATATATGAAAATGTCAAAAAGGAAGGAGCTGTGGGCCTGGCAGGAAATCATAGACTTCTCCCCCTATTCAGGGCAAAAATTAAACAGTTGACAGCAATTTGAGTCTGACTCATGGGTACCCCATGTGTGCAGGAGCAGAGCGGTGATCCTTATTGCTTTAAAGGGTTGATTCCTGGGAAGTCGATAGCCAGACTTTTCTTCCAAGATACCTTAGGTGAACTGGAGCTAGCAGCATTTGGTTAGTCATGGCCCTATTAAATGTTTCCACTGGGTCAACTGATTAACAATTCATACAGCCATGGGACCGCGGTTCCAAAATGTAGATATAGAGATAGCCGTCTCGAATGAGATGGGCTACTTTAAAATCTCTCAGGGTCATTTGTAAATGCAGAACTATGGGTTTCCCTCTATACCTACAGAATGAACAGCTCAAGGAGGAGGACAGGGAATACGAGGGAGCCTCAAAAGGTTTGCTGAAAAAAAATGGGAAAAGATGATAATAACATTTTCCATGTACTCTTTTGAAGCCCCCTGTATGTGTGTTTGTGTGTGTGTTTGTCACCTGGCAGCTCAGCGTGCATTACAGCAAGAGTTATGTCATCAACGCACCAAACTGGCAGATAAAGATTTTTCTACTACTGTGGCAAAGTGTGAAATGTTGGGTCCAAGATAAGCAGTGAGGTAGTTTATTGTGCCAACCTGGCCGATAAACACATGTGGGGTTAATTGAAGAGTGGAGGGATAAATGGCTCCATGAGCCTCACCTTTCTAGCTCTCGGGTCTCTTGTTTTGTGATGGCTGGACCAGGGTGAAGCTGCTTTAGCTAGTTCCTGCTTCAGCTGGCAAGGCTTACTTCCTACAAGACATCCCTAAGGAGAAGCCACATGGACCTACCCCGATGCAGCCGTGGGTGCTGGAGCAGCCGTGTGGAGACCCCTGCCAGCGATGAGATGCTTGCACACTCACTGATCGGCTTTCCCCTTGTAGTTGGCGTCGTTGTGTCTGTTTTGTGAGATGGAGGAGGACTTTGTGCATTGGTGTTGGATATATGGGCTAATGTTGGACTTGTGGGTTTGGGCAGCACTGGGTTGGGATGTTTTCTTGATGTGCACTTAACCTTTATATAAAACTCTCTGATACATGAGTTTCTGTGGATTTGTTTCTCTAAAGTACCCAGACTGACACAAGCAGCTAAGTGAGGAGTAGGTGTGCATACAACTGTATACAAGTATTTTCTCTGAGTAACTTTAATGATAACAGCTCTGATCATCTGAAGGAATAGCGCTAAGGGGATGATAAGAAGGGTCAGATTGAAGGATAACAAGTCTTCTTCATTCTTCACAAATTTTCCTGGGTTTTCTAACAGACTCTTGTGGAATTATGGCTAAAAACACATTTGAAAGCTATAAGCGCTGAGGTGAAGCACTGTTACCAAGATGAATATGAACATAAATATATTTTAACCCATAGCTTCCATAGTTTACACAAATGGCCATCTGAGAGACAAGTAAGAATTAATTTTAAATCCAACTGTTATGAATATTTGGTGTGGCCAAATAAATTGAAAATTCTAATTTTATTTTTCTCACCTATACTAGTTTATTTAGGGAAAGATCACAAGGAGCCCTGGTGGTATCATGGTTACACATTTGGCTACTAACTGCAAAGTCAGCAGTTCAAAACCATCAGCTGCTCGTCGGTAGAAAGATGAGGCTTTCTATTCCTCTAGAGGTTATAGTGTCAGAAACTCACAGAGGCCATTCTACCCTGTAGAATAGGGTTGCTATGAGCTTGAATCGACTCAATTGCAGTGAGTTTGGTGAGTTATCATCAGCAGTACAAAAGAATTTGATATTTTAAAGTAATACCAGAATGAATGACAAAAAGTTCCCAATATAACTGAGAAGCCTCTTTCACTTTAATGGGGAAAATTTTATATAAACATTTGGTTATGAGTTAAAGAGAGCATAACCTAACATAAATATATCCTAATAATCAACACTACTGTAAAAAATAACCACGTAATATCTCCACTTAAAATGTGAGCTCAACCTGAGATTAAAGAGGTGGAGCAGGTGGAAGCTGGCCCTACCTGCCCCAGGCCCTCCTGCAGTTGGGCCACTCCTGGGCTATGCTCTATCGAGGGCATGTCTCAAAAGTTGGCTTGTTCACCTTAACCTGTTTGTCCAACGTGCCCATGTATGATGCCCTAGAAAAGTCACACATTTGGGTGACTGGAGCTCTGGGTTGAGAAGCGTGCTTGTTTTCTACAAGGACCTCGTGCCGGCTTGTTTTAAGAGGAAGGGTGTTCACTTGGACTCCTCTCCCGTGAGAAGTCTTCACTCTAAGGGACTTGAGACCAAGCATAGCTGACCCCTGTGTCTGCAGAACGGTTTAATTGAAGATGGTCCAGCGCCCCCAAGGGAAACGAGTTAGAATATAGCACTGATGATTTTGAGGAATTGTGTATCTTATTCTGCCGCAAGAGGTAAGGCCCACTGACCACCCCCCTATCCAAATAAGCACACATCTCGTCTGAGTATTAGAGTCTTTATTACAAAACAAATATTTTAAATTGAGGTAACATTTTGAAGAATTTTAGGCAAAAATCAGTTGAATTCAATCTATACAATTTTGCTATGTGCAACTTTTTAATGCAAATTTTCATTTTTCAGCCATTGCATATAAGCTGATTTTAGGAAAAATAAAGTAAACATGATCTATGCAAAGAAGAATTTTTCTCTAAACCCTCTATACACACCCAGTAATCAATTACATCATATGTATGGGATTCCACCAACCCCCCAAAAAGAGCATAAGTTTTCTTTATCCAAAACACCTTATATGCCCAAAATTCAAGAGTGTTTTCAGAAACTAAAGTTTTAGTCGTGTAAGGATTTACTATTGAATGTCCTAAGAATAAAGAATATTTCCCTTCTTCAATGGAGAAATCCAACCCAAACCTCTGACTCCGTTGTGCTTAGCTCTGTGAACTCTCTGGTTCTCCGAGGCAAAGTTGGTGCCCCTTCTTCCATGTTCCCTTGGTACTTTGTTCATAGCTCCATTATAGCATTCATCACATCATACTAATTTTTATTTCCTAGGTCCTATTTTAGATCAGAAGCTCCTCGGGAGCAAGAAACGAGCATTAAACAGCTTTATATCCCCAGCACCTAGCACAGTGCCCGTGTGGCACATCCCAGAACCTCAGTAACTGCTGGACTAGCGAATCAGGAATGACTTCAATGGCGAAGCTATAGTGCTTCCAGCCTCGTCTTGTGTCCTGGTGTCATTCCGCATGCTGCGAGCCTACAGAACGGCAACACCCTAAAAGTAAGAGTAACGTCCAGCAAGTCGTTTCCTGAAGACATGGCCTCTAGTTATCCTCTTCATAAAAGGATCAATAAATTACAGTTGTGATGATTTGCTACCCTTCGATCCTCGAGATTTCGTTATGGGAGAGCCACTTCTAAGGCCCCTTGATGCTAGTAGCCATCCTGGCAGTCGTTGTCATCTTGGTCCCCGATGGGTTTGTTGTGATAGGCATCGACCGTTAACTTTCGGCTTTCCATCTCAATGTTTTGCGACTGGCTGTCTTCTTCGCTGCTTGAGCTGCTCTCAGTAGAGTTGCTGTCTTCTTTGGAGCTGCTGCTGTCCCGCGAATCGCTGTCCCCCTCTGGTGCCGACTGGCTGTCCTGCTCCGACTGGCTCTCCTGGCTCTGACTTTCTCCGGAGTCACTCTGAGACTGGAGACTCTCCTGGCTGGAGCTCTTCCCGTCTTCCGCAGACTCCGAGCTGTCCTCCGCGGAGCTGAGGCTCTCGTTGGAGGCGCTGTCAGCTTGGTCCTCGGTGGACTCACTGTCTGAATTCGAGGGCTCGCTCAAAGCGTCCTCCTCACGGGAGTCACTGTCGTCCTGCTCTTCCTCGGAAAGACTGGTGGGGTTTTGATCTGGGTTATCGCCCCGGGACTCGCTCACTCCCTCTTCCTGGGATTCACTGCTGTTTTCGTGCGATGGCAGGTCAAGCTCTTCACTGGACTCACTGCTGGGGGCTTGGTCAGTTTGGCTGTCTTCCTGTGACGGACTGTCCTCCTGAGGGTCGGCCTGGCTGTTCTCCTGGGACTGGCCCGCGTCAGCTCCCTTGGCGCGGCTGTCTTCTGCGGAGTCACTGTTGACCTCTTCCATCGTGTTGCTGTCTTCAAGAGCTCGCCCGGCATCCTCTTCAGAAATGCGCGACTTCCGGAAGTGTTTCCGGCTGGAAGAGTCCACTGATTGACTGCCCTCTGAAGCTTGAGGGCGGGGTTGCTGGTCACTGTGGCCTTTGAGTTCCTGTGATTTGCTCCGGGCGCTGTACATTCGCGAGCCACTCCTGTCCCCCCTGTGGCTGTCGGGATCGTCACTCTGCATTTCTTCATCATCGAACTCAGAGCCATCCCCGCGGCTGCTGTCCCCTTCGCTGTGGCCTCCCAGCCAACGCTCCTCACTGTCACTCTCCCGGGCAGAGTCCGCTCCTTCCTGACTGCGCTCGCGGCTCTCGCTGGCAGTATCCGGGGCACTGTCGTCCCCTTGTGGGGTGCTGTCTTCATTGGATTCCGTGGTGTCGGAAGAGTTTTCATCACTTTCCAGCCGCGCAGTTCCTCCTTGTCCTTCCTCAGGGCCGAGGCCATTGTCCTCTTCACCCAAGGTGTCATCTCCACTGTCATCTTCGTCATCGTCTTTATCATCGCCCTCTTTCCCTCCACCTCTAGAGAGGCCACCAGCTGGTCGATAAAGATATCGATGGTCATCAGGACCCAGGCCCTCCTCTGATTCCGTGCTTTCACTGGGCCCTTCGGGTTCCTGCAAGGTGAAGGCAACAGGATGGTCAGTATTCCGGGGATTGACTACTGAGTTTACCATCTAGGGAATGTCTAGGCCCTTTCTGCTTTCTCCTTCTCATGTCCTGCCTCTAACCCAGGACCAGCTTCACCCCTCAACTGCATCTCTGCAAGAGATTAAACCACCAAAGAAGAGGAGGAGCCCAAACTGGTTACTTCGCTTTTATAAACCCACTTTACTCTCTCCTGTAAACATTCGTTCAAAATGCTTTATAAACATCGCATTTATGAAATTCAAGTCATGTTTAATCTAATTTCTTTAAAGGAAATTTTCATTTAAAGGAGAATTTTTTGTGAAATTAGGGAGTTGCTCAATAACACTCATTCCATAACCCTCACTCATTAATTTGTTCAGTTTAAAATAGAACCTTTAAAAATAGGGAAAGGGTGACCTTAAAATGACCTGTAGCTATTTTTTTTCTAGTAAACTCTAAAACTAAATTTATTAGGCCCAAAGGATAAGCTCTTTATCTGAAATGAAACTATAATATTCTGAAAATTAAATGTGGTCATGATTGTGTAACACCTCTTAATATGCAACTATTGCATTGTATGATGTGTGAATTATATGTCATTAAGATTGGTTTTCAAAAACCTATAATGTTTTAATGGGGTGCACACCCCACTCATGTGTACAGCCGAGTTGTTCAGGAAAGTCTCCGAGTCATATGACCACTAGGGCAGCTTGGTTCTAGTGCAGGGTCAGAGCGAGGACCAGCCTGAATAGCAGGGTTGCTCTCTCCAGATACGGAGGGACTTTGAGTCTTCATTCTACACGAGTCAAATGTGGGCCGACTAGCACGCTCTGCACCTAGGAGCACGTATCTGTTGATCTGTTTCCCTTTCCACATGTCTCCACTGATGAGATCGGAGTTTTAAATTGGGAAAGTGAGATGATGACATCTCTTCCCCCTGCTGGAATTTTACACTGGCATACTGAAATCTGAGGTTGGATTCAGCTTACCGCACCCCACTAGACTCGTATCAACCCTTTCCAAGCATGAACTGCTGCCTCATGTGAGACTTCAGAAAGCATTGAGGAATAAATCATAACGTCCCCAGGAGAGCTTTTCCCCAATCTGCTTTCAAAATTCTTTCAAACTCCTTTGTTAAATCTTTGGCAAACAGGGATAAAAATCCCAAGAAATTATCTTCCAACTCTAACTTGGTGTAGACTATGACAGAAGCCAAAAGTTCAAGAAAAAACATGGTTTGCCAATTTCTAGAACTCACACAGGACTGGATTTGGCGAACAGGATAGCAGGAAAAGGAAGGGAAATAAGTTGTTGGCTTTTTTGTTTTGTTTTTCATAGATGGTATTCACATTGTAAATATTTAAGGGAGCTTTAGGTGATGTTTTTAGTTTCTTGTTGAGGTATATTTAAATTTACATGGGCAATCATAAAATTTTATGATGACATGCTTGAAAAATGAATGTGAGTTGAATAGTGGCCTGAGAAGATTTGGAGGAAGGCGGGTAATAACAAAACCTAAAGGATTTTTTATAATTCTGACACCTCATTTACCAAAAAAAGATATGGTACTTAAAGAAAAGAGAGAGAGACTTCATTTGAAGCTGGTTGTTTACATAACCTTAAGGAAATCTAATATAGGAAAAACAGAAAGTAGCATTTCATCTCAGAAAAATGGGTGTGGGGAAGAAAAAAATGCAATTTCAAGCAAAGAGAAATAAGTCAAGTGTGGTCCTAAGTCAGTTGCTGACTGTGATGGTTCCGGATAGCTTGTCTTTCTCACTCAGTGGTCGCAGAGGGTGGGACTAATTTAAAGTGAGAGTTACTCCCAAAGCAGTTGTTTCACCCACACTTGCTCAGGGCTCTCCCTTTCCTTTCTCCAACAGGCTTCTTCCCAAGCGATGGCCAGGCCTAGCAGGAACTTCTTATCTGCCTCAACATTCTTCCTCACCTCCTTTGAACAGCTCCAATAATACAAGCAGCGTTCTAGAATGGTGGATGTGCGATTCCTTTTTCCCCAACACAGTTAGTGGCCATGTATGCCTATGTGTGTGTGTGTACATTGTTTGTTTTTTAACTAAGAAAGACACATCGATCATGACTTCTACAGTCCAGCCCGATGATAAATTTGGAATGAACATCTTGTCCACACATCTGAATTCTCCCCACTCCCTTTCCCTTCCTATTTTATGGAACAATTTAGCCAGCATAACCAATGGTTAGAAAATATTATATTTAGAATTGTTGCCAGGTAATTTAATCTAACATCACATCATTTCCTCCATTCCCTAAGTAGCCTGAAAGTTCAGAAAGGTCTGCTTAATTACCTGTTCCTCTGAGCTAATTTTACTCTCTTCTGATGACTCACTGCTCTCCTAAAAGAGGAAGAAATTTTCTGTTTATTTTTCTTTTAGGAAATTGCTCAGAAAAGGAAAAACAAAAAAAGACGATGCATATCAATGACTTGTGGTTTAGATTCACTACTTTCAGGATGACATAAAGCAAATGGGAAGCATGTTAAAATCAAATTATTTAATGAGTCGTGAATAAAGGAATAAAGGAAATCATTACCAGGGGAGGAGTTGGTGTCTGAGCCAGCCGACTCTGCAGAAAAGGAAGGACTACAAGTTAGGTTTTCACAGGTGGAATCCATGTTGCAAACATACATGATAGCTTTAGGAGATATTCTTGGCTTCTCGATGGGGTAGTTTTAAATTTACATGAGCCGTAATAAAATTTTATCATGACATATTTGAAAAAAATGAGTGTGAGTTGACTGGTGGCCTGTATAGATTTGAGGTCATAAAAAGCCTAGAATATTTTTTACAATTCTGATACTTCATTTACCAAAATATATATACTTTATTTGAAGATGACATATGTATGTATCCTTAAGGAAATATAATATAGGAGAAACACAGAACCCAGTCTGAATTCGTGTGACCTGCTCTCAGGTTGCATACTGAAAGGACTGTGTTCAAGGAATCTTCTAAACCCTGGGAAAACAGTACTTTGATCAACCTAAGTGAGCTTGGGCATTTCCCCTCACCTGTCTTACCTGCTGTTGCTGTTGTTTTTGTTTTTTTGTTTGTTTGTTTTTTAACTGGTTCAATGGTTTATTGCGGAAGTGGGGGTGGACGGGTGGAGGAGGGGCTTGGGGAGCAAACAGTGAACGCAGGAGCAGGTGGAGCATTGGAACAGATTGTGATTTTTTTTAATCTACAAGAAAATTACCATTGAGTGTGCTCTGAGGAAGATAAGAGTTAAAATCTATGGAAGCATCTTGTAAACTATTCAAAATGATAAAAACAAAAGAAATTTGTGATTAAAAAAAATCCACCTTACACAATTCAGTAGGAGTCAGCATTGACTCCTAGCTCATGAAGATAAATCACTGATCATGTAATGTCAAAGTTAGTCCTTCACTGTGTATAGTTTGGGTTGGGTTACTCTCTCCAGTCTGGCAAGAGCCATTCTCCCTGTGAGTTGGCAAGGCCTCAATGGCATCTAACACCACCAGCAGCTAGGGTGACCTCTGTGAGGACAGCGAGGGCCCTTGTGTGGCTCAAGGCCAAGAAAAAGGCATTCCCCCCAGTGTGAAAGTAAAGTCCTCTTTAGAGAAACAAGCTATAATCGCTTGAAGTCTTTGACCTGGGAATGCAGGCCTATTGCATGACGCAGCTTCTATTCTATTCAAACCGTCTCTTTTCGGGAAGTGTGGAGTGACAAGGGTCCTTTCAGCCGGCCAGGAGTGGGAAACACCCATTTGTGCTACTCCTAGTGGAATGAAAGGGGAGATCTGTAGTTGATGCTTTTAACATAACCAGTCTGGGGGCCCTGGTGGTGCTTGGGATGTTACACATGGTAACACATTGGGATGCGATCCACATAGTCAGCAGTTAGGAACCCCCAGCAGCTCCAAGGGAGGAAGACTTGGCTTTCTACTCCAATGAGCAGTTAAAGTCTTAGAAACCCACAGGGGTCGCTATGACTTGATGGCCGTGGGTTGAGTTGATGGCGGTGGTTTTGCTCTGTGGTGCACAGGGTAGGTATGGTTGCGAGCTGACTCGATGGCACCTAACTACAACATGGCTATCTCTAATGAAGGTTCATCTGACAGTTAATCCGGAGTCTCTGGCCTGGACTCTTCAGGGGCACCACCCTGCCTCAAACCTCTGACATCATCTAGGCTACCACCCCAATCCTTAGGTCCAAGCTGTATCACATACAGCATCCAGCCAGACATGAACAAAATGCTGTCACTTAACATGTGATTTTAGCCCTTGTTTTTGGTGCCAATGTGGAAAATGTACTACCTTAGGAAACCTGATCCCTTCCAGAAAGGAACACAACCCTCTGGTAATGAATGCTGATTCTGAAGGAAGGAAGGTTCTAGCACTTACTAACCATATAGGCTAGTAGACTAGGTTACTCTCTTATCTCATATGTCATTTGGGAATAAGATAACACCTAATCCATAAGCCTGTTGTGAAGATTAAGAAATTAATACATATAAAGCACTCGGAATCGTGTGTGCCAATAGTGATTAAGTTACTAAGAGTAAATAACTCCTCTTTTCTGAGAATCCACACTCATTAAACATAAGCTACCATTCCAAAGACTAGTATCCTCTCATTCTTCTCTTTCATCATCTCACGGAATTTGGCCTATTGCCTTCTTGGTGTACGTTACCAACCAGAGCCTCCTTTAAAGGCAGTTTTCTGGTCTTTATCTTTCATGCTTCATTGATTTCCATCCCCTGCACTGCTCTATATATTAATTATAAGAAAAAGCTGGAAACAGAAAGAAAAAAGGCCGCCTTACCAAATATTAGTATAAGTCAGAGTGGAGGTGTATATAAACTAAATCATCCTATATGAGCCTACATCTGCTTATAATTTGGGCTCATGAAATCATTAGTATATTCAATATTCCCAATTGTGTTATAATAATAGCATAGTAAAATCCAAAAATACTTTTCAAAAGTATCATATTGATGCTTACCTTCAATTCTTCGGAGCTCTTGGGGTCAGTAATTTGATACCTGGCTACCTAGGAAAGTTAGAATCCATAATCAATCCACAGGGTAATTTTGGGGCAACAGCCATTAGTACTTTTCCTATTTGGTACTGCACCTGTGCCACAGAACTGCACTGCACAGCATTCTCAGTGGCTGTGGCCTTGTGAAAATAGGTGCTTCTAGTTGGACTGAAAGGTCCAATCTTTCTGTTAGCAGCCAAGTGTGTTAGCCACGCACCTCACCCAGGGATCCCCACATGGAAGAAATAGTCGTTCAATTTTATCAGGCAGCAGAATCACCTGGAGGCTTTTCAAAAACCCAGATCACCTTGCCCACCCCTGAAGATTCCGGTTCATTAGGTGTGAGGCAGGACACAAGAATGGGCCTTTCTACCAGGTTCTAGTGGCCGCTGCTGCTGCTGGTTTGGGGAGGACACTTTGAGAATGACTATCGACAGGAGAGGAAAATGGGATTCTGAATGGCACTGCGACAAAATCAGGGATAAGATGGGTGGTGCTTTAAAGAGAAGGGGACCTAAGAATTCACTATTTTCATCTAATAGAATGTAGACATCATGCTTGCAAAGTAGAGCGGCAGCAAAAAAGAGGAAGGCCCTCTTCAAGATTGATGGGCACAGGACTGCAACATGGACTCCAGTGTGAGAACTGCTCTGAGGATGGGCGGGGTCCGTGCAGGGCCATTGTGCTTCAGAAGTGACCCAGTGGCATCTAATTAACAAGAGAACCGGACAGCCTAGAGAATGTAAAGGACAGTTCCGTTCCGTCCTGTAGGGGCAGTGCGGACCAGAATCATCAGATCTACGGCAGAGGGACAGGGCACAGGCAGCCACCGTGGTTCTTGGAAATGAAAATTGTGATGTTTGAGGTATAAAAGGACTTTTCAGATATCTGTAGCAATACTTACTGGAAGAGCACAGGATAAGCCCCAGAGGAACACAAACAGGATGCTGGTCTTCATCGCCAGATGTGGTCCTTCTACCTGGGATAAAGAACATGAGATGTTTTCTTCCGTGTGAAAGAAGTGTATACTAGCTTCCCTTTTCAAGTTTTCCTTTTTTCCATATTTACAAAACAACTCACTCCTGAGGGAAGAACGGAAGGTATTTCAATGAAGAAATCCCCTAGCGGTGCTTCAGTAACACTTACTCTACACGGAAGGGAGAATAAAGGAACAGGAGCGACGATGAGCACAACTAATGCCCCATGTGCTCAGGCCATGACGGAAATGACCAGCGCTTCATTACCTGCTTACCAAATCATACAAAGGATGAGAACAATTTGGCCAAAATAAGCAGAAATAAAGAAATCTCTGACCACTCATTTTGATAATAATTGTGCAGCTTGATGTACCAAAGCAACGTGACAAATTTGTTCCCCCCAATCTAATGTATTGTCACCATGTTAGGCATTTATCTTTACACATGCACATACAGAGAGAGACTTCTAAATCACCTTCACCATCATGTATTAATGTCTAGACCAAATATACTGTGTTTGCATTTTTTTCCTTAGTCTGTGAGAGATACACTTTCACAGGCTTCATATTACAGCTCAGAAAGCTCCTGATAGCTGCTGTGAGCCACTTAGTCATACATTATGCATGATTAGGCTAAACTCTGTGTCATTCCAGGCTCTGGAGGGGCTGGAGTAGATTAGAGGGTTGGGACCCCTTTGTGAATCACGCTGAGAAGCACACCAAATCAAGTCCTGCTTTCCCTGAGGGTGGCTCCATCTCACACTTCAGAGATTGGTGGTATTTTGAAAGGAAATAAGAATTCTCTATCTAAAAATAGATGTACTCAATTCTAATGGGGAAAGTTCTTGAAATGCTTTCAAAGGAAATTAACTTGCCTTGAGGTAATTGGACCTTGTAAGCTGCCTTGACACACTTGGCAGACAGACGATCCACACAGTTTGCAGAAGATCCTGCAAGTTTATTTCAGACTTCACATAAATTAATTGATTTCTTAAGACGTACTAGACTACTAACGAGAGATCTAAGCCCACAGTTCTCAACCCTGACTATATGTTAGTATCATCTGGAAAGCTTTAGATAGGCAGGTAGATGTTAGATAGATGGATGGATGGATAGATGGATAGATAGATAGATAGATAGATAGATAGATAGATAGATAGATAGATAGATAGACATTCTAATGCATAATTCTATTCAGATTTAATATAAATCAGTTACCTGGAGATGGGCAAAGGAACAGGTAAGACTAAGAGCCCCCAGTGATGTCTAACTCTAGATCTACGGAATGAATATGATTGTTCAATCAGCTGTCTAAAGCATCAGACTCGTGAAGCCATCTAACCTTTTAAATATATATATTCCAATGGAAAATGGATAAAGATGAAGGAAACCCAAACCATCCCTCAGTTGAGCTCTACTTTCATACAGCTATAACAAATAACATGATCATTCTCTGTTCATTTTATTTTTAGAGATATCCTGATTTTATTTGTCTCAAACTTGAACAAGATGTGTTTCTTTTGCTATGTGCCTGGCACTTGTAATTCTTAGGAAAATATTGAGCACAGTCATCTCTAAGTATACAAGTATAGTTCTCTAAGAAGGCCTCAAAGCTACCCACAGCTACTGAGTTGATTTCAACTCATAGTGACTCTTTAGCAGAGTAGACCTGCTCCTCGGGGCTTCTGAGCCTGTAAATCTTTACAAACAAGGGAACTGAACAGCTGTAGCTTTGTCCCACAGCGGGGTGGGCTGGTGAGTTTGAACGGCCCACTTGGGGGTTAGCAGCCCAACAATGGGTAAGCCCCGCCCAGCAGCACTCCTCTCTAAAGGACCACATGTTTTTAACACCTAGAACTTCCAGTCCCTCTCCTTAACAATGGCAAACATTTTTCCTGCCCAGGGGTATACTCTATTTTATTCTCAGATCTAATCCAGCCCTGGATAATGATCTTTTTTTGTTGTTTTTTCAGTCCTGAGGCAACACCAAAAGGCTTAGAGCGTGCACAAATCATGGCTTCATTTACCCTGAGATTAGAAAAACTAGATGATGTCAGTTATGCTGTGGGCTGCAACAGATATGTTCTATTGGAATGAAAATGTGCAATAGAACTGCAAATGTTTTCTCTAAAGTACAGATGTACTGGATTGCTGGGAATGGAGGGTCCCTGGGACGATTGCCCTGAGCAACTCTTCAAACCTTGAAGCAAAACAAGCCCCAAGGTCATCTGGTAGCTAAATCACAGGTTGGTTTACAAAATACAGCATATCACTGGTGAGCATTTTGGTCGTATTAAAAACATATCTGTATGAGACAAAACAGTCAACAATTACTTTAAAACAAAGATGAGAAGGGTAACTAAAGAATGGAGACACAACAACCGAAATGGAAATAAGGAGAATGTTCATGCATAGTGAAAAGTGTCACAGTGTCACTGAACAATACGTGTCTGAATCATTGCGTGTGAACTTAAACATAAATGTAACTTTCCCTGAAAATAAAATACATTTTAAAATATTTTGCGATCATTGTGGTCACTCTTAGTTTGTGTTACTTTCTTTGTTCTAATCATATTAAGCTCGTATGTTTACTTCTTAAGCAAGGGACAGTTTCTCCAAATGTGTTGCCTTCAAAATAATATAATGCCAAGGGTTTCAGGATCACAGATCAAGTGAAAATCGGGCAGGCCATTTTAATTTTCAAAGTGAAATTTAAGCAGTGTGGTAACTTTAAAATGATCTAAAACTAAGAAATACCTTAGCCTCAATGAAGGGTCAATAAGCATTGGGTTCTCCTCTTGTGTTCTCTCTCTCTCTTTCATTAAAATAACAAAAGAGGCGGGAAGATGATACCATGTATATTTCTAAACCTATGTATGATGAGTCCACCAAGGGTGTTTCCAGTATTAAAGTTATTTAATCACTCACTGCCATTGAGTAAACTTTAACTCATCACCACCTTATAGGAGATTTCTGAAACTATAAATCTTAACAGGAATACAAAGCCTCACCTTCTGTAGAGTGGCTGGATGGTTTTGAACTCTTGACCTTCCAGATACCACCTCCAAATGTAACTTCCTACGCCACCTGAAACATAAGAAAGATGCACTAACGTCCCCAGTCTTTTAGAAATGCCAGTTATCAACCTAATTGACAGCAATATTTTCCCAAATGCAAATATGGTATTCCACTATGACTTGGAATCCATTCAGCGGCTGTGAGTTTGAGTGTGGAATCTCAAGCATTTCTTCGCTGACTGCAAAAGGTCATTTCCACAATGGCAATAGAACTCTTCCTTCCGAGATTCACAAGTTAGCACCGAGCTGTGTTAGAAAGAGGAGCCCTCGTGGTTTGGGGCCACATAAGGTTAATAGTTTGAATCTACCAGCTGCTTTGTACTGGTATGAGAGATGGGGCTTTCTACTTCTGTAAAGATATGCACCTAACAAAACTCACAGAGGGATTTCCGTTCTGTTCTACAGAGTTGATAAGACTTGGAATCAACTAAGTGGCAGTGAAATTTTGTTGCTGGCAGTGAAATTTTGTTGTTGTTTGTATTAGAAAGACTTTTGACTTCTTAAAAATAATAATAATAATAATAGAATTTGGAGGAAGGGATGCATTTGTGGCATAGTGGTTATGTGTTGACCTTGATCTGGAAGACCTGCTGAAGGAACCATGAAAGGAGGATGGTGTCTCGGGGCACATATGTGTTTAGGACAGTTCGCAGATGTCTGTCCTAGCTTGTTCTCATAAACTGCTCCCTTATCTTCAACTGCAGACAGACAGTAAGGAATGTGGGGAACAGCTGCACTCAGTGTTCCTAGGAGCAGTGAACAAGAACAGTACGTGGGGAGATACGGACTCTGTCAGGCTATGTAAAATTCAAGTGTGGGTACAGGGAACATATCTAGGAACACTGCCAGTATTTTTTCCATAAAAATAAAATGCCGTGGTCCTTCAAGACTGCAGTCTTGTACTGTCTCGGTGTGTGCCTATTTTGTTCTTTGTGTGTGTGTCTGTTTTGTTCTGTGTTCATTTTCACTCTTCCAGGAACCCCAACATTACATTTGGCGTCCAAACAGGGACTGAGTGAAGTAGGGAAAACCAAAAGTGAAGCGCCTCTGTGGTAAGAGGTAATCACTAGAGGGACTTTGGGGGGAAAGATGGGAAATTCCATGGAACGTGAATACCGAAAGTTGATAAAAGGACTTCTCCATCCTACGGAGGTGGAGGTTACAGATAAATTATTGGGAGAATTATTTGTGCATGTACAACAACATTGTTATTGGTTTTATAGTCAAGAAAAGGGTCAATTGAATTCACAAGTATGGCAACAAATGGTAAAAACAGTATGCGTTGCTCATCGATGGGGACAAACTATGAACTTAAAGCTATGGTCTTTGCATAGTGCTATTACTCACGCTTTACAGTTCTTAGAGACAGCCTCTGAGAAAGGTGGTGAAAGTGATAAACACAGGAAAGAGAATGGCATCCAAATGGAGGAAGGGGAGTATGCAGAGGTCGAGGAGGAGGAATTAGGTCCAGAATTAACAAAGAAAGAATCAGATGATGTGAGAGAAGGAAACGATGTTCAAGAGTTTATAGGATTGCTGAAACAAAGGCTTAAATGCCATTAGGCTACCAGCCCTTCAGTTTACTTTGCCCTCAATTACATCCTGCTGGGCTTCCCCTCCCCTGGGCTCCATTGCCCAGAGCCACTTTCACTGTCGCACGGCAGGGTCAAGGGGAGGTGGAGGAAGATTTTCCTTTACCCTCAAGATTTGATACCATTCATGACAAGGACAAGCCGCCTCCCGACCCAGGAATAATGGCTTTTCCAACCACTAGACAGCCGATTGCTCCTAATGCTCAATTTCCCCAAGGAGGACACCATGTCCACTATGCTCCATACAAGATTTTAAAAGAAATTAAGCAGGCAGTACAGTTATGGGCCCCAATCTCCTTTCGTTCATGGTCTGATATTTGCCTAGTCAGCTGAGAATTTGTTGCTCCCCTTAGATTGGGAAAACTTAAGGAAAGCTGTGCTTGAAGGTTCTCAATGGTTACAGCTCAAAAGCTGGTGGTGGGAGGAGGCTCCTGTTCAGGCGCGACTTAACGCCAACCACCTGGACCCACTGAGGAGCAATTAGCAGGAACTGCGGCATTTTCCACGTTGGCGACGTAAGCAGGACTTTCAGATGCTGCGCGGACGCAGACTAAGAACCTTTTCTTGAAGACTTGGATGAAGGTGGAAAAGACGGGAAAGCCCGCGCGGTCTTCTGTAAAACCACGCAGGAACCCAGTGAGCCCTATACTGATTTCCTCTCTTGTCTGAAAGATGCGGCAGGTACTTCTGAAGCAGCCCTGTAGGGCTGCAGTCTCCTACAGTCTCTGGGTGTGTCTGTTTTGTTCTGTGTTCATATTCCCTCCTCCAGGAACTGCAACCTTACACCTGCAGTTCCAAACCATCAGCCAGCTCCACGGAGAAAGATGGGGCTTCCTACTCCCATAAACAGGGCAACTCCACCCTGTCCTACAGGGTCATGATGAGTCAATATTGACTGGAGGACAGTGAGATTTTAAGTTTCGTTTGTATAGGGAAAAGTGCTGTGAAATTTCCTTAAATCAAGATTCACTTGTGAAGATTTCTCAAAATTAAAATTTCCTTGTTTTAGCCTTCTTTGGTGTAAACTAAAATAAGAAAAATAGACCAAAAAAAGAAGAAACAAAAATGTGAGGGGAAAAAAATCCCAGGCTCTTTCCTCCCTGAAAACTAATTTGTTAGACTTGCTATAGTAACTTCTGTCTTTGTATTGTCTTCAATAGTACTAATAAACAATAATACGTTCATTCATTAATAGTCAATAAACATTTCTTTGGGAGAGCCCATTTGTCAGGCACTGTTCTAGATGCTGAGGGTTCAGTAGTTGCATTAATAATAAGCTGGTCTCACAAAAGTAAAATTACTCAAAACCTAACTAACCTGAACCTCCATTGAGTGAATCTTTATTCACTTCTTTACCCATTAAAAATAAACTATAGGCAGGATATGAAGTCTAAATTCAAAGAAACCAAACAAATGAACAAATAAAATTCTCTTACATTTCCAATTGATTTTTCATGAACTCAGTCACAAACAAGCCAACATCATATTCTTTCAACCCATAGTAAAATAACTGCCAGATGCCTCTTAATGAAAACAGACTGGGAAACAGACTGGGATGCCTCTTAATGAAAACAGACTGGGAAAGCCTCCGAGCACCTGAAGCTTATTGCATGCACCACCAGTTTACAATAGGTAAGGTGCCGACACCCTTTAGAAAAACGACTCTGTGCTCACATGGCTTTAATCGCCAAGCTAAAGTAGGATTGCCTATTTAACCCTGAGTTACACAAAGGGATGGCTAGCCAGAAGCTGGTATTCCTGGGAAAGATAAGATTTTTTGAAGAATTGCTTTTCTCTCTGGACTCCTAGCTGTTAGAAATGCATGGTTTGGCTGTGAAGTATTCACTCTTCCAGACTCTCTGCCATACGTGAAGAAATGGAATAAATGCCTCAAGTCGACGTCTATATCGACAAACGCGTCTATGTGCAAAAGCCTTCTACGTTAGAGAATGTCTTAAAAGATCATTCCACACAGCCTTTACTGAATTGTGACTGTGTAAGGCATCATGCGCTCATGAATGTCCAGCTTAACAATAGCAAGGTACCATCACTATTGCACCTTTGGTTTACCTTAGGGCTGCACATCATTTTTCACTCATAATACCCATTATTGAATATCTCTAGATGAAAAGCATAAAAGGGCTTTTAAATAAAAGGACTTGGTATTGAAATTCCTTAGATTTTCTTTCAATGTCTTGTAGGCCATGAGCATCGTGCAGATCGATCAGATCTAAATGGGAAAGTTCCGTTCTGTGAAGGAAAACTAAATTTCAGAGTAACTTTCAACCTGCTTCCTGTTGTATAAACTTCCCCTTTCAGAAGCACTACGCCGAGATTTAGTTAAAGTATACACAAAAACACTAAGTTGTAGCTACTGCCATGTCATGCTATTATCATTAATTTCTGTAACATAAACAACGGGCATGAAAACAGGAATTGTTCTTCCCCAACAGGTACTGCTCTGCCAGCCGATCTCTCCTAGCAGAGTGAAATGCCCCTTCACAAGTATAACATTTCGTATGGCATAGCAGAAGTCATTTAAACAATTAAAAGAGGAAACTATCTTACCGTCTTCAGTGCACAAAGGCTTCTCCCCAAACAGTCTTTAAAAATCAGGTGGCAGCTCTCAGGTTGCTGTGCTGACTGAGTAGTCTATGCTCAGGGCAGCCACTCTTGGGTTGATATTCTGAACACTTGTCTGGTGGGACAGGAATTTAAACTCTGTTTCAGCTCTTCCCAGCCAATCCGCCTCGGCCTGGGGGTGACTGACATCACAAGGTGTCACCGGGACTCCAGGACACCCACACTTCCTCCAGCATGCAGAGGCAGATTTTCCCTAAAGAGCTCTTGTGGTTCCCAAATGACTAGACTAGTTTCCATGAAATTGAAGATCTTCCTAAAGCCTTATTTTGATTTCTAAATATATGTCATTTCCATCCATGTAGGCTTACGAGCATTATAAACAATGACAATGTCTCCCACCCACTGATGGATCCTGGCTTCCTTACCCAGGATGGGAAATGGATGGTCACAGGGTGGGTAGATGGTTTCCTGGTCATGTCCATTTGCAGTTGGTACATGCAGGAAACTGCTAATCTGCTGGGTTTTCTTATTTATGCTGAAAACGTGGGGCTTTGATTCTTACCTTTCCCTCTTCCTTGAGCATTCTTCTCATCCTTCCTTCCCGCCATCCTGTCCTATAGACACCATGAAGCCAAGTCTCACTATTCTGACCAGGTCCTATAGACACCATGAACCCAAGTCTCACTATTCTGATCAGGTCCTATAGACACCATGAACCCAAGTCTCACTATTCTGACCAGGTGCCCACACGCAGGATTCTATGGTGACGGAAACTGTTCAAGCTCCCCCTTAAGTAACTTATTTTTAGCCCCCCCAAAAAAAAATCCATGCATTATTCCCCACCAGTTTGCTATATGTGGACTTGATTAGTTCCCACCAGTTTCTGTGTGTGGACTTGATTATTCCCCACCAGTCTTCTGTATGTGGACTTTATCCCTCGTGATCCTTTAAAGTAGAAATAGATTAAGAGGAAGACTAGCAGTGCTGCATAGAGAGAAAGCAGTGTCCCAGGGACCCTGTGCATTCTCTGAGCATAACCTGATATCCATCGAGTTCTTTCCTAGATGCTGCGAAAGCACTCAGCAGCTAAGCAAATGGCTGGCAACTGGAACCTGTCAGAGTAGCTATTGTTGGAGTAAAGACCTGGCCATAGACACCTAAAAGATTTACGGCCTAGGAAGCATTTGTTCTATAGGATTTTTAGGAGTCAGAATCGTCTTGAGGGCACAACACAAGAACCCCTTTCCAGTAGAGAACTGGAGTTCTTGAGGGGAGATATGAGTAGGCACCTCCCAATGAGCATGCACAAGAAGCAGAATGTACGTTTGAAGAATAGAAGACAGTGGAATTTAAAATTCATCCAGAATGAGAAAGTTCGCCTGGTTTGCTAATGTATACCCAAATTCCTATTGAATAGAATACTTCCTGGCTTATAATAAACAGTCAATCAATCTTTTTTGAATGACTGAATGGATTTGCTTTATGAGCCAGGTTATAGCCTACTTGCAATACCCATACATCTCACTCTGGCTGTGTTTTTTAAAAGATTATAGTTGTTAGAAATTTTAACTGATGCTCCTAAGCACTGGCATCCATAAATTTCAGGCACCTACCTACCTTGGTACAAATATGGATTCTTAGTTTATTCAGTGTGGTCTATAGCAAGATGGAGGGACCAAATTGGAGACAGGAGTCTATTTCCATGTGGGGCTGATTCAAAGAAAAACATTTATATGGGAAAGCTATAAATTGCCAATATTCTATTCCAATGCCAAACTACACTCCTTGGCACTGTGGGTTTGGTGTTGAGCTTCAAGTTCACTGGTTTGAATCCAGCAGCTGCTCCATAGGGGAAAGATGAGGTTATTTGCTCCTTTAAAGATTTGCAGTCTTGGAAATCCTATAGAGGGTTGAAATGAGTTAGAAGTGACTCAAAGGTAGTGGAGTCTCAGTGGTTTCATAAATTTTGACTGAGGTCTAGCATAATGGGATCTTTAATCTTATGCCACTGTGTATTTGGGGGAGGTTTTGATGGAGATCAGAAAAGGATATTGTTTTAGGACCTCTCCCAGTCTCTCTGTAAAAACATGCAGAGCAACGAGACAGTAAAACTGAAAATCTGGGTGCTTTGTCGTGGTAGTTTTTTTTGTTTTGTTTTGTTTTTTTGCTCTCATCCCACTTAAGACTTAATAAATCCAGGACAGATAAAACCCCTCAGGACCAATAATGAGAGTAGCGATACCAGGAGGATAAGCGGAAGGTGGGAGTAGAAAAGGAAAACCAATCACAACGATCTACATATAACCCCCTCCCTTGGAGATGAACGACAGAAAAGTGGGTGAAGGGAGACATCGATCAGTGTAAGACATGAAAAAATAATAATTTATAAATTATCAGGATGATGGAAGGACATGGGGGAAATGAGGAACTGATACCAAGGGTTCATGTATAAAGAAAATGTTTTTGAAAATGATGATGGCAACAAATGTACAAATGTGCTTGACACAATGGACGCATGTGTGGATTGTGGTAAGAGCTGTATGAGCTCCCAATAAAATGATTTTTAAAATAAAGTTGTTTCCATTTATAATTTTTTTTAAAAGGTGGCATTTACCCAAAGATAAAATTCCAAAGGGAAATGCTAGAAGGAAGAATGAGACCAGGAAGCAGAAAGGAAGTTGGCTGTGTTGGCACATTGAGGGGCTTGCAATGAATGAGAGCAAGCAAAATGTGTGTGAACTGTCAAATGCAAAACCTAAGCCTGATTCAAAATAAAATAATTTTTAAATGCTTAAAAAAATCATGAGTAACATTCACAGCAAAAATGGGTGTTTTAATATCCTCTGACTGTGTTAGAACTGACATTTTGAGTCTTAAAAAAGAGAGCAAGAAGACCACTTTCTCTCTCACAGCTGGACTGCGGACATCTGGGCTCTACATTAGCACAGGACATCAAAGATGGCTCCCCTTAGGTGGGGAGTTCAGGTGCAGGTATCCTCTGAAAACTGCAGCTCTCCTACCTCTGACTTTTCCTTAAGGCTTCACCTTTTACATCATGGCAGCTGGGTTCACCGAAAAGGCCAGCTCTCCTAAGTCCTGGCATGAAAACTCACAGAATACCACTTCCTCCACAGTCTACTGGTCACAACAGTGGCAAGAGTATCCCCAATTCAGAAAAGGAAATAACAGCTTCCTCTTGATTTGAGAAGCAGGAAGCAGGATGCAGGATACATGTAGAGGGAGCCAAGGTGCTGTTGGAGCTATTTTGGAGACGAGTTACCACACTACATGAAAAATTATACTGGCAAGTTCCAAATAGAAGTGACCGAGGACAAGCCATCAAGTGCCAGAAGCCCTGCATGGTGCCAGTGTCCCTGCAGGAGTAAGCAGAGGCACTTGTGGGACTTCTAGTAAACACTGGAACAGGGAAAACCTCACATAGTCAAGGTTCATTGAAAGGCAGAGCAGGGAAAGTTGAAACAAGCAGCCCAAACCGGGAAGGGTCTTGCCCGGTCCACAGCTGATAGGTGCACAGGGTACAAATAACGTTTGATGGACTTGGAGCATTGCAGCGCCTACAATTTCTCAGAACAGATGAGCCAAGCCACCTTCCAAGACAGGCCTCATGGAGTGAAGAACCCACTGGGAGTGGGATAAAAATGATCCAGGATAGGGACACCAGAGGAAAGGAAAAGAGTCAGGAAATCTTACGCAGCATTCTGCTTCTAAGATAACAATTCTTTAGCACAAATGGAACCCAAGCAACCTTTTATTTCTTTATTTACTGGGGACGGAGGGGTCTAACCAACACCGTTTCTATTTTCTTTTTAAACTTTTTTATTGATATAGCCATCATGTTGATGCAATTCCATTCAATGGTTTAAATATATTTAAAAGAGTTGTACAATTTTTTAAATCATTTTCTTTATTCTTGTCTCCATCGTGACTAGCCCCCTTTTGCCATCTAACCCTCTCTGCCTTATCCGTAAAGGCCTATTCCTCTAGTACTGTTTTTGAAGTTTGTAAGTTACCTGGAATAAACCCTCTAGAAGCACAAATCAATGTAACATAAAAACTAAGAATAAATTTCATAAGAAACAAAATAACTCAATAGACAATGAAAATATGCTAGGAAGGAAAGAGCAAAGAATAAAGCAATATCAGAGTTGCTAGTTGAAAAGATTTTTTAAAATATACAATATATGGAAAACCAACATAAATAAAAATTAGAATAACTCAGGAATGAAGTGTCAGACATCAGAAATAAACTAAATGAAAAGGGGACATTATGTCAGAAATAGACACTAGCCTAGAAGTAACACAAAGGAAAATAAACACAATATATAATAAAGTAAGTTATATTGAGAGAAATTAAATAGGAAATAAAAAACATTTAGGAGAAAGTGACGTATGTTGAAGAGGACCGAGGAAATCAAAAATATAGAATACAATTGCCTTGAAGAAGATGACACACTTGAATGAATAACAGAAATACACATGACCTAAAAAAGCCGAATACATAAGCAAAAAATGACGTCTTCCACTGAAAGCCTTATAAATGGCATAGACATGCTGATATGCTGGGAGATACCAAGTTGGAGGGCACTCAGAATATGACTGGGACAGAGCTGCCTCTTCTCTGGAGAGAAAACCTCAGTGACGTGGATGAGGCAAAGCTATCCTGCCTGCAATCTTCATTTCCTGGCTCAAAAGGAGAAGAAACGAGCATCCCTGAATAATCATGAGCTGAACTGTTCCTGTGTGCATTGTAAACAAGACGAAAGCACTCAACTGTCTGGACCATAACAAACTATGCAAAATATTATGAAGAATCGATCCTACAGAACACTTCACTGTGACTGTGTAGAGCAAACACCATTTGAACATAAGGGGCCAGGATCTGAAAATCTTAAAAAGGTATGTGTCATGGTTGTATCCTTCCACTGTAGCTATTCAGTCTGTACGTTGAACAAATGATCTGCCATTGAGGCTGTCCAACTCCTGCGGAGTCTGCAGGGCGAGCAGAACTGCCCTGTGGTTTTCTGCGCCGTTAGTCTTTACAACGTCATCTCTCTTCCCACCAGGCAAGAACTCAGGAAATATTGGTTCCATGAATGTTTCCTGTCAAATCTACTGAAAATGAGCCTCAGACAAAAAAAAAAGACAGGAGGACTGTTGTCTTAGAATAAGAGGTAAGCATTAAACATAGAATAATATGTAGGGATAAAATTAACTAAGGTCTAAAACCTTAGTGTCAGTGTAGTATAATTAACAACAACAACAACAAAACAAAACCAGTGGGTCAGAGACAGAAGGCGCATGTGTAAAATAATTTTGACTGCTAACAATAATTATATCAGTGACAGCACTATTATTGTTATTGAAAATTGTGCACATTCAATGTGGGATAAAGAAAATGTGTAATCATGAGTCACTCTGCTTCATATCCTAAAAGTGTTCTTGAGAATCAGAATTCTCAATGTGGAGAAAAGTGATACAGACTTCACACAGAGAGTTTCAGGAAGAAACTCTAAAATTCTGTACTCCCAAATCTAAATGAAATAATTAAAACATAATCAAGATTTTTTTATAAACACACACAGCATATATTTCTTAGCTCTGTCCTTGGAGAGACAATGGCAAACCCAATAGGAGCTATTGTCCCTCGAAGCCAGCTGTGACCCACAGGCCAGGGTGTCTCAGGGAATTGGTTTCTCATACTTAGGCAGGAAATGTAGAGAAGAACCTGGAATATCTTGTCATACCAGATTTGGGGGAAACTTTCAAATAGGCCTCCACTGGCTGGAGATGGGGGAATGTGATCTTCAAATAGATTATAATTGCAATAGATTGAAATTCATCAAATAATTTTTAATCTATAGATTTATAGTAATATTACAAAAATAAAATGAAGTACTAATTAGCCACTTTGGACAGTGGCAGGAAGTCAATTAATTACTTGAAAACGTGTAAACAAATGGAAAGAATCAATTATTTTTCCAGGTTTTTCCATTTGAACTGAATCACTGGGTCAACAGGTTTTACAGGAAGATAAGCATTTCTCAACATTTTAAAAAACATTTTATTAGGGGCTCATACAACTCTTATCACAATCCATACATATACATACAATATTAAAATATTTTCATATTAAGAGGAAATAATAGAATATTGCTAATTTACAACCTTCAATGGTATAATGGATTCAGGCATTGCACATCAATGCCTGCTTAGCTCACTAGAAGAGGGATAGACCTGATGTGCCTCCTGATGATAAAATACAGTTAATAATAATACCAATAAATAATTAAAACCCAAAAAAAAAGCTAAAAATAAAATAACAAAAATTGCCTGCTCTAAGAAATCAGCACGTTGTTGTAAAATAGTACATACAGGAAAATAATCAACCAATTATTCTGCCTTTCCTCTATGAACTGCTGCTGTTGCTCTTAGGTACCACTGAGTTGGTTTCAACTCTCAGCGACCCTGTGAACAACAGATCACAATGTTGCTTAGTCATACATCATCGTCATCTCTGTTGCTATGTTTGAGTATAATGCTGTCAGTACTGTGTCAATCCACCTCCCTGAGGGTTTTCCTAAATAAACATTGCTTTAAACCCTACTTAAAAAGAAAAACAAAATAGGCGTCCTATCACTTCCAGATTTCAAGACCTATTACACAGACACAGAAGTCAAAATAGATTGGTATTGGTACAGTGACAGATATATAGACCAATAAATCAGAATAGAGAATTTAGATATAAAAACCAGCACCTACAGTTACCTGGATTTTTACAAAAAGCTATAACATATTAAATGTGGAAGAGAGGGTCTTTGCAAAATTGTATCTTCATCTACAAAGAATGAAACAGGACCCTTACCTCACACCATATACAAAGATGAAATCAAGATGGACTGAAGTCATAAATCTAAATATTAGAACTTTGAAAATCACCCATGGAAAAAAGAATAAATTTAGGGTCTGATACAAGGCATAAGCTGACTACCAAACATAATGAAATATACTAATACTATAGAAGACAAAATGGATGGCTGTGCCCTTCTAAAATGATGATATTTATGTTTACAAAAGACTTCTCATAGATTGGGGGGAAATTTTGGTAATGATACTTCATATAAGTGACTAATCTATAAAATCTATAGAAAATTTAACACCTCAGTAAGAAAAACTTGAAAAACTCAATTAAAAATGAGCAGTTGGCATGAATAGATCATTCAACCAAGATGACATCTGGTCAACAATCTTGAAAAATTTCTCAAAATCACTAGCTATAAGAGAAAGGCAAATTAAAATGATGAGATGCCATCATCGGATACGTCACACTGGCACTGATAGAAAAACAAAAGAGAAAATAGCAAATGCTGGAGAGGAGATGGAGAGTTTGGAGCCTGCATTCACTACTAGTGGGATTTGTAAAATTGTGCAACTCCCATGGAAGGCATTATAACACTTCCTATAACAAGCAAGAATAAAAACACTAAATGACCCATCAACCTCTCTACTGGGTATATACCTAAAAAAAATTAAAATGCAAAATAAAACATAAAAAGATATATGCACAAGTCCTGTTTATCACAGTGCTTTCCACAAAGGCAAAAACATGGAAGCAAGCAAGTACTTGTGGAGGAAGCAATAAATAAACTTAGGTACATACATACAATGGAATGTTATGCATACTTACAGTGATGAAACAGTCAAGGACACCATGACATGAACAAATCTGAAAGATATGATGCTCAGCAATGTTAGTCAAGTTCATAAAAACAAATACTGTATGAGACCACTATTATAAAAACATTTTTCAAGAAAAATAATTTTTTACACCCAAAGAAGTAGATTTTGATGTTTATAGGAAGACCAAGGAGGGTGGTAATGAAGAGAGGAAAGGAGGCAGAAAACAAATTTTAATAAAAGAAAGATACAAACAGATATACGTGGAGAGTGACACACGTAGACCTACCTAGGCACAGATAAAAGGAAAATGATAGAAAGTAACATAGATAGATACATATATTTATAGATGATAAATGAATAAAATAGCATAACCTTTCCCTCATTTAAAAATCACCAGAGGAAAAATATTGCTATAAAATTATAGAAATTTTATTAAAATATGAAGCTATTTTTATCAACTTTTCATCCACCTATCTTTGTACTTTCTTTAAAAAATTATTTGTGAATTGGGTGAAGGCTTACAGAGAAGATCATGAGCTTCACATTCAATAATGCATATACATTTGTTCCATATTTTGGAACAAAAAAGCACACATTTTTATCAGAAAGTGACATTTCTTCCTTGAAAATCTGATATAGATTGAGAATACGTGCAAAGATTTTTATCTTTTTTTTTTATAGGGGAGAGCGCGAACGCAGTCCCCCACTACCACAAATTATGCAGTTGAGTTTCCTACATTTGGGGAAATCGCAGGGGTCAGCACATCCGGAGTGCAATGGATAAGCCTCGCCCTGGGAAAACCACCTTCGTGATCATGGTATCTCCCCTGCCAGGTAAGTGTGCAAAGATTTTTAGTAAAAGAAATCATTTAACCAGCATACCAAACTCAAATCAAGTGGTTTGCTATCATTGGCAACTTGCATTGATTTTCTCGTTTAATTTTCTTACATTAACCCAATGAAATAGGTCAAACATTTTCTACGATTACAATTAAGGAAACAGCAGTTCAAAGAGATGTGAAGCTGGTCCCATGTCACTTTGATGGTTATTTTGTGTCAACCTATCAATCAGGTCCCAATCTGATAATGGTCTCCCTGCAGGGTGTGACCTCTTGGTTGTGACAGTCTCTCCAGGGTGGCCAGGTGGCCTGACATCCCTGGACTCTATGGGCGCCCTGCCATGCTCTGCAGACCTTGCCTCTACACCCACCAGCCTGGGATCATCGCCTAGCCTGCCACTTGGTCCTGCTCCATCAGCCAGCAGCTGCCTGAGTCTGAGCACCTCCAGCAAAGCACCTGACCCCTGGGGCTGGTCTGGGTTTGGTCTGGGCTGGGCTGCTTTCTTGATAGAAACTTCTTTCTTATACATTATGAGTGTCCTGGTTTTGTTTCTCTAGAAAATTCAGGCTAACACATTACGCAGCCAGGAATTCACCAAGTAGGGATTCAAAATGTAAAGGCTTCAGGCTCCGCAAACTCCAGGAGACAGCACCCAGCTCCTTTAGTGATCTCTTCATGCTTTTTGCACTCCATCTAGAGTGGGTGGGAGAAGGGCAAAAGATCCCCACTCTCTCCAAGGAAAGCTTTCACCTTATCCCCTCTCCTTCCCTCTTCCTCTGCCCCCACTCTCCCCTCTCATTTCCTCCCCTTTTCAAACTGGGAGGTGACTCCTAGCTTCACAGTTTCTACATCTGTCTAGCATGGATCCGTGACCCCGCTCTGACCCCGCTCATGTCTTTACACTTAGTTGACATCTATTCAAGTGTTCTCAGCCTTTGGAACCTCCGCCTATTATGAGACAATAGAAACTGTTTATAATTCTGTTTTATTGCCTATTGCCACCACGGACTATCAATACAGGTAGATATTGGATTTCACAATCTGAGACTGAGGGAGCTAACATTTTAGAGTAGCATGTCGAATCAACTATGGCAATGTTCCAAATTTTCATGACAGCTACTGAGATCCTAAAGTGTGGTCACTGAAACTGTGGAATTAATGTCTATTTGTATTTAATTTAAACAAATCTAATTGTAGACAATGACATATAGTTAGTGGCTACCATATGGGAAAGTCCAGATTTGGAGAAAAACTCAGTAACCCTCAATTTTCTGTGATAAGAGAAATTATATATATGTGGGAAGGATACTCAGATGGATTAGTTCAATGTGCCCACAGGGAAAAAGGGCAACTATTTTTTAATTCCTTATCCACTTCTAAGCTTCAAAGCAAAGATTAATTTAATTAGCATGATGGAGAAGATATCAAATTTTTCAGACACTCAAAAATTATGATGAAAAAAACTGTCTTCTGAAGAATGAAAGACTAGACTGAAAGAGATGCCTGTACAGATGGCGAAGTCGCCCCACGAGTTCCCAATGATCTTATTTATATTTAAAAAAATAAAGAGATATGTAGCTTGTGCAATGTCACTCACTGTGATGGCTGTTTTGTGCCAAATTATTAATCAATCAATCTGATAACTGTCTCCTTGCGGGTGGCGGGGGTGTGGGGGTGGCCTATACTTGGTTAGAAAAACCAGCCATTGAAATCTCCATGGAACACAATCTACTCTGAAACGCTGGGGGTCACTATGAGTCAACATCAATGTGATGGCAACATTTAGAAATTACATTTTGCAGTAAGTAAAAAACTATGAAGTGAATGTTCTGTTTTTTAAAATACTGTTAAATAAGATCGTTGAGAACAGCCCTGCTGTGAACTCATGTTGTAACGTCACCATTCTTATAGAGACATCTCTTTCAGTCCACTCTTTTATTTTAAGAAGGCGGGTGCTTGTAGTTTTTCTTTCAATCATAATTTTTGAGTGTATGAAATGTTTGATCCCTTCTCTGTCATGCTAATTAAATTAATCTTCCCTTTGAAGCTTGGAAGTGGAAAAAGAATTAAAAGGTATTTCCCCATGTTTATAAGGACATTTGCAAATGGCCAGGGGCTCTTTAGAAACTAGTTCTGACTTTGCAACACCACAACTTGGTTGTCTGTAAAAGGCTGATTTCAATCTGCCACAGCAGATCCTTTTACAGTCTGGGACCTCGGGATGTTCTGCTCTTTGGAAACATTGCTAGTAGAACAAAAATGGATAACGCCGAGCACATTGTGTCCCTTGTTTTTCTTCGCTACCCTTTAATGATGCTTAGAATACATTACAGCCTCGGTGCGCCAAGTTCTCCTTCTTGGCACTTCCTTCCTAAAATATTCCCAAGGCCAAGATGCCCCTCTGAAGGAAAATATTCCAAGAGAGTTACAGTGAATTTGAGAAAGGGGGGGGGGGGGAATGGACTTTGGGAAAGTGTAGCTAATCTGAAAGCAAATGTCCTTTAGAATATATCTCACTGTCACAATGCAACAGAGACGTATGGAACCGGCCACTGCCACCTTCTAATAAGATCAAGAAAGTGGGGGCCTCAGAGCATATGAGGGTCCTTGAAATGCAAGACATTTAATTGTTGGTTTGGGATACAGACCCACGTGGCAGAGCATATTTTCTCCCAAAGCCTTTATGTTTACTGACATGCATGGTAGTCCACACCCTCCAAGATTATGCATGTGTTTCTTTAAATCTTTTTTATATGTACAAAGATACACTCAGCAGATACATCTTGAGTCTGTTTGAGGCGACAAGAAAGATGATGATGGAGCCAAACTCTGGCCTGTCTAGCAGTTACAGCAGCTATGTGTTTTGCTGCACTGGGGTATCTGATGAGCAGAGGCTCAATGATCACAGAGACCTAGGGCAACAGTACTGGTTACAGAGACAGGCCAGCATGTCACTTGGCCATGCATTACATTTGTGTGATATAATCATGTCCTCAGCCCTGGGCTTGATATGCATGCTTAGGAAACCACATGGTTAAATACTGCTTGGGAAACTTGTGAACCTTCTCAAAGCGTCCTTATATTGCCATCACTTGTAGAGACTTCCTTACTTCTAACCAATGGAATGTCTATATGTCTGCTAGTTTCCATTCCTAAATGCATAAAATCACACACACGAATGCCAGTTGTGGTTGATTTTCTTTTTAATACATATCCGGAATAATCTAATTCTGTTTTCCTTTAATGCTGATAACGCTTCAGATTTTGTATTTTGTTTTTCTATACTCTAACCTCTTGCTCTCTTTTTTCCCTAGGGGTACCCAATAATCACCTTTGGACAGGCAAGAACGTCTTCCACTACTAACCCTCCGCCCCCCAGAATCACTCTGGGCCCCAAAGTGTTAATTCTGGGAACAGGCACTCTGAGGTCAACCACCATCCAGCTGGCAGGAAATGCTTACAGATCAGGGGTCTTCATCCCAGAGAGCTTCTAGGGGCCCTTGGACCCCACACCCACCGCCTCACCCCTCCACCCCTGACTCCATGAGCTCTTCAGCTGGCAAAGGGTGCTGACTCTTACTAGAGTCCCTGCCCCTCACAGTTCTCTCCATTTTTAGTTAGTTTTTCTTTGTTTGCTTCCCTTTCTTCTCCCTCCCTTGTTTGTAGCCTTTCTGCTATTTTACTTTTCTGTTTATTCTCTTTCCAATTTTCCATCCTTTTCCTTTTCGCTTAGGTACTTTATTTACGATGGCTTTTCTGTTTCTTTTCTCCCTCTCCTTCGGTTTGCTTTCACCATTAAAATAAAATTTAAATCATTTATTAGGGGCTCATACAGCTCTTCTCACAATCCATGCATGCAGCAATTGTGTAAAGCGCATTTGTACATTCATTGCCCTGCTTGCACCACTTATCTGTCGGTTCCATTCTGCGGTGACTTATATGTTGCTGTGATGCGGGAAGCTACGTCACCGGTCTTTCAATCACCAGCAGGGTCACCCGAGGTGAGCAGGTGTCAGCTGAGCCTTCGGAGTGTGAACGGACAACGAAGAAGGAATACACTGCCCGAGTCTGAGGAACCAGCCACCGAACAACTTAGAAATAGCAGGGCACATTGTCAGACATAGCGCCAGAAAACGAGACCCTCGGGCTGGAGGGCACTCAAAACACAACTGAAAGGAGCTGCCTTCTTAAAGTAGAGCAGACCGCACTGACGTGCCTGGAGCAAGCTTTGGGGCCCTTCCTTTCCTGATGGGGCACGACTCAAAATGAGAAGAAGCTACTGAAAACATCTACTAATATTGGAACTTGAAGTGTAGCAAGTATGAACCTAGGAAAAGTATAAATCTTCAGAAATAAAGTTGCATGAATAAAGATCAGTAGCCTAGACATTAGTGTGCTGGGATGAAGAGGTACTGGCTATTCTGAATCTGACTTTTATGTGGTTTACTATGCCCAGAATGACAACCTCAAGAGAAATGACATCACATTTATCATCAAAAAGGACATATGAAGGACATCTTGAAATACAATGCTGTCTGTGATGGGATAGTATCTATCTGCCTACAAGAAAATCCAATCAATATAAGTATTATTCAGATTTATACATCTACTACTGGAGTTGGTGAAGAAGAAATGGAAGAATTTAACCTACTTCTTTAGTTTGAAATTGATCAAATATGCAAGCAAGATGCTTTGATCACAGGTGATGACTGGAAATGCGCAAGTTGGGAACAAACAAAGTATCTGGTTAGGAGTTTGAAAATATGAGCTTGTTACAGGAATGAAGCTGGAGACTGCATGATAACATTTTTCAAGACCAATGCCTTTTTCACTGCAAATACATTTTTTCAACAACATAAATAATAACTGCAGTCACTTCGCAAGACGTAATCCAATTGGCTACTTCTGTGAGAAGAGACGGTGAAGACACTCATCGCAATACTCATAAGCTTAAGCTAGGTTAGTTGTCAACTGTGGAACAGACCATCAATTGCTCACTCAGAAGTTCAGGTTGAAGTTGAAGAAAATTAAAGCAAGTCCATGAGAACCAAAATATGACCTTGAGTCTATCCCGCTAGATTTAACGCACTGAACATTAATGACATATCTGATGAGTTGTGGGAGAACATCAAGAGCGCCGTACATGAAGAAAGCAAAAGATCATTAAAAATAAATAAAAGATCAAAGTGAATGTCAAAAGAGACTCCAAAACTTGCTCTTGAACATCATGAGTGCAACAGTGAAATCTACAAAGACCTCAAATCAGAAAGCCAAAATGGAAGCACACACTCAGTGCATCTCAAGCTGAAAGAAATGAGGGAAACAATTCAAATCTTGGGTTTGAATATTGAAGATTTCTATGGCTAAAATGCCGAATGATGCGGGAAGCTCGAGACGCACTGAGCTTGTTCTTCTTTTGTGGCTTTCTAACTCTTGGTCTTTGCACATTTCATGATAACTCTTCACTTTGTCTTCAGGAGCTGCCCTTTGAAATGTTCTGTTCTAATGTTAATTATGTTCCAATATTTTGTCTTTATATTAAAAAAAATCTCACTGCCATCAAGTTGATTCTGACTCATAGCAACCCTATAGGACAGGGTGGAATTGCCTTTGTGGATTTCTGAGACTAACTCCTTAAAGGAGTAGAAAGCCTGGTCTTTCTCCCTCAGAGAGCCTGGTGGTTGTGAACTGCTGACCTTGAAAAGCTTGGTTTTTCTCTTGTGGAGCAGCTGGTGTTTTTGAACTGCTGAATTATGATTTACCTATGTGATAAATATAGGTTATATTTATTTATAAAGCGATGTTACAAGACGACGGCTTTTTTCTTTCTGAAGTATAAACCCTTAAAAATTGTGGATTTACTGGGGATATGTGTTCATTATTAATTATTTTGTGGGGGCTCTTATAGCACTTATAACAATCCATACATCAATTATATCAAGCACACTTGTACATATGTTGCCATGATAATTCCCAAAACATTTTCTTTCTACTGAGTCCTTCACATCAACTCTTCTTTTTATCCCTCCTTCCCCCACCCTCCTACCCTCGTGAATCCTTGATCAATGATGTATTATTATTGTTATTTCATATCTTGCACCATCTATTGTCTCCCCTCATCCATATTTCTATTATTTGTCCCTCTCGGCTGGGGTGGGGTGAGGTGGTTATATAACCAACCTTGTGATCAGTTCCCCCTTTCTCCCCCAACCCCTCTACTTCCTCCTTCCCTCACGATATCACTGACTACCATTACTTTTCCTGAAGGGTTTATCTGTCCCAGATTCCATGTGTTGAGAGCTCTTATCTGTACCAATGTGTGTACTCTGGCCCAGCCGGATATGTAAGGTAGAACTGGTCACGCTAGTACAGGGGAGGAAGCATTGAAGAACTAGAACAATGTTGTGTGTTTCTTTGGTGTAATACTGCACCCTGGATGACTCGTCCCTTCCTTGTGACCCTTCTGTGAGGGATGTCCAATAGTCTATGGATGGGCTGTGGGTCTCCATGGGTTTACTTTTTGCTTTTGTTTTTTGTCATTTTGTTTTGGATTTGGGGATTTTGCTTATATTGTTATTTCTTCAGTATAATACGAATGGAAAAGGCAACAGTCATAAAAATTTGTGGTTGAAAAAACATGGCTCTATTTGTCTTCTATATACCTGAAAGTGAAATTCAGTTCCAACACTGATAGATATTGGCAAAATAAGTCTTGAGACTTTACAGGAAGATGGAACCCAGGACCACTTATAAACATTGGGTTCGGATCTTTAGACAGAAGGGCTGAGAAGAAATTGGTCAAAATCAAGGATCGGATTTAGAGCTTAAGATTCAAAGAGACTCTTCAGAAACAAACAAACAAACCAATGGTTTTGCAGACCAATCTCATCTGTACACGGGTAAGCTAAAAAGTGTAAGAAGTACAGAACAGAAAAAGTAGCTTAGACTGACAAAGCAGAAACCTACTCACCATTCACTAGACTAGATTAACAAACACATGTAAAGCCAGCCGCAAACTAAACTAGAGCCAATCCATTCCTCAGGGACTCAGAACCTGTAAAGTGTACAGTCATAACACCACCTTTTTTGTTTATTTTTAAGGGGAGGGGTGTGACTACTGCTTTATCTGAAGAACTTCATTCTTTAAAATGATGGAAATCAAAGGGTTTGTTATTTGAAATTATATCCATAAAATGAAGCATCCCACTCTGGCTGGAGGTACTTTGACACAGAAAAAGGGTCTAAAATTCCAATCTAGGTGCCGGGGTTCCAATAACATGTTTCTGGACGTTTCACATCCTTCTAAGCTTTGTAGCTACTGAAGACACGGGTAACCATTCACAGTCCAAAGCTGGGGTTCACCCCTGCCTAGATCCCTGCTTTGTTTTGAGCCCCTCCACCAACTGTTCCACTTCATATCCCCTAACTCTACCCTTGCTTATGACCATATAGATCAGAGTATAGGATCATTCTATCTTTTTCCTTGTTCCCAGAAATGCCCCACAGTCTATAGACCTGCTGTCTCCGTCATGACGACGGGCTGTTAAACTGAGTGACAGACAAAAGTTCTGCTTCCCTTTGCTCTTCCCTTAGGTTAATTTACTAGGACACTTTTTAATCCATTTCCTTCAGCAAGATAGGACAGAAGCCTATGAAGAAAGGCCAGGTCACTTAAAGGACAGTGTCACTTGGGGACAAAGTAAGAGCCCTCTTATTGGAACCTGGAAATTATATTAAGAAAATACTAAGGTTACCTGGGTTTTAGTGCTAAACTTCAGTGTTGATCTGCCACTGCCTACGTACCTCATGCTTCCGGTTCAGATTTAGTTACTCTCAGTATATAAAGATGGGGTGAGGATACCCAAAATATCTCCAATGCCACATTTCAACTTTTCAACTCCACATTTGGACAGAGTAGAATGACCCCACAGGGTTTCAAAGGTTGTAAATCTTTGTGGGAGCAGATGGCCCTAGATCAGAGTTTGAACTGCTGATCTTTGGTGAGCGCTTGACCACCAGAGTTTGTTAAAATTAGAATGACCGCCCACTATCATCGAGTATCTTTTAACTCTGTAGAGGGATTCTGAGACTATAAATCTTTATGGGAGCAGAGAGCTTCATTTTTTTCCCCTCAGAGTGGCTGCTGGGTTTGAACTCCAGACATGGTGGTTACTAGCCCAATAATTAACCCAGAGCATTAGCAGGGATCCCTGGAGAAAGAACCCAGTAAAAACCCATTGCTATCGAGACAATCTGATGCATAGTCCCTGGGAAAGGACGGCATGCTTGGTAACGTGTAAGGAAGACCCTTGATGAGATAGATTGACACAGTGGCTGCAACCATGGGCTCAAACACAAAATTCTGAGGATGGTGCAGGACCAAGCAGTGTTTCATTTTACGTACCTAGAGTTGCTATGAGTCTGAACCAAGCCAACACCTAATAACATATGGCAGAGTAGAATGGCTCCCTAGGATTTCTGTTAAGAGAACAGAAATTCTCCCCTTTCCCTATCAAAGTAGCTAGGTTGCTGGGTTTGAACTACTGACTTTCTTTCTAAGAAGATAGGCATGGTTGAGACCCAACTCTGGGGAACAAATAAGAAAGGCCGTGATGTAAACTCAAGGACAAAGCTCACGGTCCCTGGCTAGGGATTTTTCTGGGAGCATCACACATGCAGATGCCTGAGAATGAAATTCTCCCCACAGAGCTTTCCTCACCTCTTCAGAGGAGAGAGTGTTTAGTGAGGAGAAGGCGGGAAAGAGCAGGAGTGAGTGGCAGCCAATGGCAAATCCCAAAATAGTAAAAGTAACTAATAATAATGCGCTCAGCAAATTCAAAGTTTCATGCTGCTGTTGAGACAGTGAAAATTGGTAGAAACGTATTAAGTCAACGTGATTGGTGATCTTTAGATTTTACACTATTTTTATGACAACCCGAGTGCCCTATAGGAATTGAGTCTCTTCTTTTTTGCTTTCAGCATCTGAACCCTAATCAGAGGAGAGAGTTGAGAACACCATGTTGACTTGTCCATTCTCTAGAGAATTTACTTCCAAGCAGTGATGAGTGGATCTCTGTGAGAACACGCTGTTATTTTCATCTCTGACTGAGCACTTCCATTCTGTTACTGCTCCTTTCAGGGAAAGAAAAATTCCCCTTAGTTATTTTAGTCTAACCCTTTCCAAAACTTCTAATAAAAACCTTAAAGCCTGCTTGACTTCTGGGAAATTCCAATCTAGTTAATAATGTATAACGCATTGTGACCTTGAGGCATGGTTCCCTACAAGGTAGCTTTTCTTTTTCTTTTTTTCTTTTTTTTTTTTTAAGCAAAAGGGAAGAAATTTATTGGAGCCCATACAGGAAACCCTAGAGGAGGCCCAGCGTACCCTACTGTGTCATACCATTCACTGTACCCCCATGTCACAGAGGGACTCCCCTTGAACCAAGCCCCAAAGGCCCAGGACTGGCTGGAGGTGGGGACTACAAGGTAGCTTTTCATGTGAACGATTTTATAACAAAAAAGGAAAGAGCACCTGGGTGCATCTCCCAGTTTGTGCCGTGGGCCAGGTGGGGAACCCAATCTGACCCCGCAGAGCTCACTTTCTGATCTTGTGGTTTCAGTCATGTGTGCAGTATCCCAGGCCACCGGAAAATTGTACATTCCCAACAAACTCACAAGAACCAGAGCCCCTGACTCTTTTTCTATGGCACAAATAATGCAGAAAATGTCCCCAACACCCTCTTTCCCCATTATACAGATACACACACACACACACACACACACACACACACACACACCATTGCTAATCACCACAGTAAAAATGGAGAGGGGAAAATACTCAGGAAAAGGGGGACGTGAAGAGTAAAGATAAAGGGGTGATTATTAATAAGGGTTCTTTTCTAAGGCATTTCTAAAGCAGTAGCTTTCAAACTGTGTTGACTGCAGCCAACAGTAAGGAGACTCTGTACATGATGTCCTGAGGATGCATGCTTCTGTGTTTTTCATTTCTGTACATATGTCTGCAAAGTTAGATTAAATTTTACAGAATGCAAAATATGATTTACTTTGATTGTTTTCTATTTAAAATGCCCTGGTTAGGATTCACTAACTAATGTGACCTACTGAATAGGTGGCAACTTAAAATTTTAAAATAATGTTTTCAAGAGTAATATTTGTAGATCACTTATTATAAATCTTTATCTCAGAGAATAATCCAAAACAGATTTTGTTTTCTAGTGCCATTCTTTTTGTGTTCAAGTAATCTACTCAAGCTACTATCGAGCAGTATGTCTACCTCATCCTGGACTCCAAGACCTGGAAGTCAATGCAGACCTGACTATCTGAAAATTAACATCAGACACTTCTTTGAATCTGGTGGTCAACTTCTGAACCTCTCTCTCTTTCTTTGGGAACACTGGTTAGGTGAGGTCATTTTAGGAACCAGTTGAAAATACCTTGCATAGAATATTGACTCAGCTGATATCTCCATAGACCCTGATGGGACTGAGAAAAGATATAGCATCTGGGGTCTTAAAGGCTTGAAGATAAACAAGCGGCCATCTAGCTCAGAAGCAACAAAGCGTGGAAGAAGCACACCAGCCTGTGTGAACACAAGGTGTCAAGGGCTCAGGTATCAGGCATCATCGGAACAAAAAATCTTACCACAGTGAATGAGCGTGGGAGTGCGGAGTGGAAACCCAAAACCCATTTGTAGGCCACTGGAGATCCCCATACAGAGGGTCTTGGGGAGGAGATGAGACAGTCAGGGTGTGATGTAGCAACGATGAAAAATACAACTTTCCTCTAGTTCCTAAATGCTTCCTCCCCCCACCTCACTCTCATGATCCGAATCCTTCCTTGCAATTCTGGCTAGACCAGAGGATGTACACTGGTACAGATGGGAACTGGAAACACAGGGAAGCCAGGGAGGATGGTCCCCCCAGGACCAGTGGTGTGAGTGGCAATACTGGGATGGCATTGGGAGGGTGGGTTGGAAAGGGGGAAACTATTTCAAGGATCTACATGTGACCTCCTCCCTGGGGGACATACAACAGAAAAGGGGGGAGGAAGGGAGACGTGGGGCAGAGCAAGATATGACAAAATAATAATTTATAAATTATCAAGGGTTCAAGAGGGAGGGGAAAAAAGGAGGATGTGATGCCAGGGCCTTGGGTGAAGAGCAAATGTTTTGAGAATGATAAGGGCAATGAATTACAAATGTGCTTTATACAATTGATGTATGCATGGATTGTGATAGGAGTTGTATGAGCCCCTAATAAAATGATTTTTAAAATGTAATGGAAAAATGCAGGCAAGTTAAATATATTCTGGCAAGTTGATAAAATGAAATACAACTACATAAAGAAATAATGATAGAGATGTGTTCTGGGTGCCAATATTCAAGCTTATGTGAAAAAGAGTAAGATGAGAACATTGTGTCCTTATGATAGACTTGATGTTAAAGGCACCCTGATGCGCTTGTATGAGCGCAGAATACTCTGGGACTTTCCATGTGATATTAGTAATAGAAATTGCCTCTAGAGAACAAAACTGGAAGAGTAGGAGTCTGAGATGATGGAGATTTAATAACTGGGGATACCACTTCATAGTGTTTGAAGTTTTTGTGTATGTACATAGATTACTTTTTCCATTAAAAAATAACCAGCTATTTTCCCCCAACCATTTACAAGCTCATTAGGATAAAGGGAATTTCCTCATAGGCAATCACATAAATAAATGTTTATTATAACACAAAAATGTTTCTCTCTCATTTACAGATGTTGTATAGTTTACATAGAGTTTCACATCCATTGCCTGAACTAGTGCTCAGAATAGCTCTCTTGAAATAGGTGAGACAGGTACTGTAAGCTGCAGTTCATACGTTAGAAAACAGGACCAAACTAAAAGGAAGCTTAAAAGAGGTAAAAACAAACAAACAAAAACCTGGGCATGTTTTAATAAGTAAACGGGTTTAGGTTAATTTGCATACCTGTGATGTAGCAAAAAGCCTGGATGTTATGGTTTTAGGAGTTAGCAAGTTGTTTCTGAAGAAAATATCTTTGAAGTCCTCATTGTATTCCTGGTCATGTTGCTCTCTTAACTAACAAAGCCCTTGCACGAAGAAGGAAGCAGACAGGAAAACGCCGACTGGAATTTCTTGTGTGTGAGTATACCTGAATATAAATTGTCAACTCCAAACTAGCTAAATTAATATTAAAGAAGTTTCCTTCATAACTCCATTATAGAGATATTACCTTTCATTTAGAAAAAGAAGTAAGGTGGTGAAAGAGGGAACTTACAAATCATCACCATTCAATCATATTTTAAAATATCCTATCGATTATGGTTTTTGTACCTCCCACTTTGCCTGGAAGAACTCCCAATGATACTTCCTGTCCCAGTGTAATACCTGCCACACTCTCCCTCACTCACTGCCCTCCAGTCGATGCTGATTGACAGCGACCTAAAGGACAGGGTAGCATTGCCCCTGTGTTTCCCAAGACTATACCTCTTTGCAAGAATAGAAAGGCCTGTCTTTATCCCTACAAACTAGTTGGGGGATAAATTATATTTCACCCTATTAAATAAATAGCATGCTTTGTTATGAAATACTTTTGCTTGTGGTGTAGAACTAATGAATTCCTAGAACAAGGGATTCACTTGTTTATGCAGAAGCTGAAGGTCCTGTTAGATTGCAGCAGCAGCATGCCTCTCAAAAAGTGATGGCAAGCAGCTGCGATCACGTAGCAGAGTCCTGAACTGAGACTTGACCTCAAGCTCAACACGTGCGCCTTCCCCTAGGAGCCTCTCATTGCTTGGTTCATATTTAGGGAAGCTCTGTTATACACAAGGCACTATTCTAAGCAGCACTTCAAATTTATAGTTGTAGCGACTGTGTGCTGGGTTTCCAGGGGCTTGCAGAGATGGATTGCAGAGATGTAGCTTTTTATGGTCTACACCAGTCTCAGAACTCCTTTTTGGTGCCCACTCTACAGTTTCCATTATTTAGAACTACTTTAGTTTTTATCAAGACTTTTCTTGCGGCCCAGATGGGTTAAAATGTTTCTATGATTTCCCCCTGAATAAGCAAGCTCTCCATTAGAATACTCCAAAGAATCCATACCAAGCTGCACGCAACAACCACATCTTGTGTTCAGCAGTAGGCAGATATCTATAAATAATGACTGGAAAATTAAGGGGATGTCATGGGTTGCTTTAAGACGTGTTTGCTTGCCACATTTTCTAAAGCATGTAGCATTTGAAGTGAAATTATCGTGTAGTAAGTGCCCACTTGAGACTTCTGTGTTAAGTATAAAAGAATGCTTCTAATGGTTCTTCTATAGCTACACTTTTAATGAATTATATTCATAATATGAATATATTTTAGCACGCATATACCAGAGGACATGCATTCTGATTCTCTCTCTGAGCGAGTTGGAACTTAAAGCCAAAACTAATACTTGATTTGATTCCTCAAGTTGTTTCTGGACTCATACACATTCGAACATGTTTGTCTTCCATTTTTTTTCGTTTTTTTCTTCCTCTTTCTGTACTTTCTTGGAAGTCATTAGTTCTTATCAATTAGTCATCAAACTTTTCACAAAGGAATCTTGTGGGGGATTTCCGTTTGTTCTAATCATCACTGGTGGAGTGATTACTGTCACTGCCTTCACTGTCACTGTCACTGTCATCTCCATTGTTGTTCCCATGACCAGATTTGCTCTTGCTGTCACTCTCATCACTATTTTCAGATGTACTGTCATCACTGCTGTCACTGCTGTCACTGTCACTGCTTTCACTGCTTTCGCTGCTGTCGCTGCTGTCACTGCTATCGCTGCTGTCGCTGCTGTCACTGTCACTGCTGTCGCTACTGTCATTGCTGTCGCTGCTGTCGCTGCTGTCGCTGCTGTCACTGTCGCTGCTGTCGCTGCTGTCGCTGCTGTCGCTGCTGTCGCTGCTGTCGCTGCTGTCGCTGCTGTCACTGTCACTGCTGTCACTGTCACTGCTGTCGCTACTGTCACTGCTATCGCTGCTGTCACTACTGTCGTTGCTATCGCTGCTGTCACTGCTATCGCTGCTGTCACTGCTGTCGCTGCTGTCACTGCTATCGTTGCTGTCACTGCTGTCGCTGCTGTCACTGCTGTCACTGCTGTCACTATCACTGCTGTCGCTGCTGTCACTGCTATCGCTGCTGTCACTGCTGTCACTACTGTCACTATCACTGCTGTCGCTGCTGTCACTGCTATCGCTGCTGTCACTGCTTTTACTGCTATCACTACTATTGCTGCTGTCACTGCTATCTGATTTACTGTCACTGCTGTCACTACTGTCACTGCTATCTGATTTACTATCACTATCACTACTGTCACTGCTATCACTACTGTCTGATTTACTATCACTGTCACTACTGTCACTGCTGTCACTGCTGTCAGTGCTGTCACTGCTGTCACTGCTATCACTGCTGTCACTGCTATCACTACTGTCACTGCTGTCACTACTATCACTACTGTCACTGCTGTCACTACTGTCACTGCTGTCACTACTGTCACTGCTGTCGCTGCTATCACTACTGTCACTGCTATCACTACTGTCACTACTATCACTACTGTCACTGCTATCAGTGCTGTCACTACTATCACTACTGTCACTGCTGTCACTGCTGTCACTACTGTCACTGCTGTCACTGCTGTCACTACTGTCACTGCTGTCGCTGCTATCACTACTGTCACTGCTATCACTACTGTCACTGCTATCACTACTGTCACTGCTATCAGTGCTGTCACTACTATCACTACTGTCACTGCTGTCACTACTATCACTACTGTCACTGCTGTCACTACTGTCACTGCTGTCGCTGCTGTCACTACCGTCATTGCTATCATTGCTCTCACTGTTGTCAGTACTATCTGAGGTACTCTCAGAGTCACCATTGTCTTCATCCCCATCATTACCATCTTCATTACTGTCACTATCATTACTGTCTGATGTCCCATGACTGTCAGCATCATCTCCACCTTCTGAGTCACTCTCATTGTCATTGCCATTATCTTCAGATTCATCAGAATTTTCAGAAGCATCTCCTTGACTACTGCTGTTATTGTCACTCTCAGAATTAGCATCATCATAGCCATGAGACTCATCACTGCTATTGGGGTCATCTCCTTGCATGGACTCATCATCAAAAGCATAACTGTCAGATCCATCACTATTACTGTCACTGCCTATTCCGCTGTGTCCAACCTTGTTTCCAGATTCTGATCTCTGGCCCGGTAGTTGCATGCTGTCAGCTTCTCCTTGGATCCTGACATTTCCTTTGCCAATGACCACTCCAGGTTGTCCTTTACCCTCTTTCTCGTCATTGACTTTCCCAACATCGTTGGTAATATTATTTCTATTGTTATTGCTAGGGCCTTCGATGTCTATTTCCTATGGGGCAAAGGAAAAACCAAATGATTCATTAGTAAATGTGTTGTTGTAAAAATTCACTGCTTGATAGATACCAACTAGGGACAGTCTATAGAAAAACATCACTTTAGCTGAGTTTATTTGTGGAAATGTGCTTTGTTCAGTACTTGAAAGTATCCTATAAGAATTCATCCACACCTGCCTAATAGAAACTGTTACAATTATCCAGTGCAAACACAATTTAACATAAAACTTTTTTAAAGAATTGTAATACATTATTTTCAGAAATATTTGATTTTCAAGACTGTTCAATACCAAAATCAAGCAGTGGCTCTATCTTTCATATTTAAATAGTCAAGTAACTTGCATGCAAAAACCACATAGTACATGGGTACTTGTCATTTCGTTGTGAGCTTGCCACCAGTTAGGAGATGGAGGTTAAACAGCATTGGAAAAAATCAGTTTGACAAACTAACCTTAACTTGACTCTTTGCTGCAACAGCGCTGGGCTGTGATTCTCCAGTGATTCCATTTTCCACCTTCTTGCTTTCTGTGCGACTGAGTTCTTTGGGGTTCTCTCTTCTTGGATGATCATTTTCTTCTGAAATACTGCCAGCATCTTCCTCACTCTTGGAGGTGTCATCCCCATCATTACTGTTAGCATTAGGAGAAGCATCATCATCTTCTTCAGTACTAATTGAATTTTGATCTAAACTATTGTCAGTGCCATCTTCATTTCCATTGTCCTGGCCATTCTGGCCATTGCTATTATCAGCACCTTCTTTTCCATGTTCTGTTCCTTCATCTTCATCACCAGAGCCCTGGTCTTCATCTTCATCTGCTCCATTCCCACTAGGACTCCCATCAGAACCATCCAAGCCAGTATCTTCTCCATTGGTCGTTCCACTTGTCCCTAGAGTGACCTCAGCTTCCTTATTCCCATTGCTTTCCCCTTCTGGCTGAGATGTTACTCCATTTGTGTGTCCCTCATTTCCACAGGAATTCCCGTTTACTTCATCCTCATAGTCTGTACTATTATTGCTTCCAGACATTGGATTTCCATCTTCAGGGATAACAGTGGTACCCTCACACTGACTGGTATATCCTACATCTCCACTTCTTGTATTCTCACCAGTATTTCCATTACTGTTGCTCACAGTTATTGCTCCAGCACCATCAATGATGTTTACTTTGCCTCTGATGCCATTCAATGTGGCGCTGTCATCATTTCCATATATTGCATCATGACCGTATGTTTCAGGCTTCCCTGTGCCCCCATTGCCGTCCTCAGTGTTCACCTCTTCATTGGCCAGCACAGAGTGTGTGTGAGAACCCTTTCCTCCAACTTCTGAACACTCAGAGCCAGTAGTCTCTCCGTTGCAACTCTTTTTGTTATATGGTTGTGGTCCTCTTTCCCTTTCGTGCACCAGGACACCATTTTCATTGATGGTGTCAATGGCATGAAAGTCACCCTGAAAAAGGAGTAACAATTCAAGATAAACTGTGGATATCATCTTGGAGTAAAGCAAACAAATATTGGGGAACAATTTGGGTAAATTAGTGGAATTAAAAGAAAACTAGGACATAGTCTATACCTGTATTGGCACATTTGATTTTGCTAGTGCATATAAATTCAAAGATTTGTCAACAGCATGTTTCTCCAAAGGTTTCGTTTGAGGAACCTGCCAAAACAAAAATACTTCAAAATGAAAAATTATGTACACACACCCAATATGAGACAGAGGCCAACATGCAATCTAATTAGACTGAAGAAGAAATGGTTCTTCATCATTTTTAAATCAGGTATATGGATATTTTTCACAATATTCACCTTGAAATTATATTGCATTTCACTGAAATATTGACCACACCACTTACTGACTTGTAGAAGGGTAAACATCATTTTTAAAGAAAAGGAGGGTAGACATTTGGTGTTCTTGTACAAGGTGGCTCTCCCTATAGTACAACCCTGCATACAGTTGTAGGCATGACCAGAATAAGTATAGAAATCAAATATGCCATCCCTTGCTCTCCAAGAGAAAGTGCACAACTACTTAATTACAAAATGTTTCACATTATAACTATACATAACCCCCCTCACTCATCAGCTGTCACTTTATCCAACAATTCACATTTAACAAGAGTAAAATCTAATATCCACTATTTTGTCATTAATGAGATGTCTGAGAGTAGCTAACACTGAGGGGCCAAGAGGAAATACTGACTCCAAGGTTTAAAGTCACGTGTCAAGTTGCCTGAGCCAGACTTCTCAGTGCTTTGGCAGTTAGGATGTAATCATGTATTTTGTGGTCATCCTTGATTTTCACATAATACCAATTTTCACAGCCTTCTGTATGGATAGTAAATCAATGTAAAGAAACCCGAAATCCTCATAGCTGGACTGATGGACAGCATCATGATGAGTGGAGAAAAGATTGAAGTTGTTGAGAACTTCATTTTACTTGGATCCACAATCAATGCTCATGAAAGCATCATTCAGGAAATCAAACAACCTATTGCAATGGAAAAATCGGTTTCTGAAGACTGCTTTAAAGTGTGAAGAAAACAATAAAGTTTTGAAGAGCCGGCATGTCTCTCTGGGGACTAACATGTGCCCACTCAAGCCATGGTGTGTCTTCATTCACCTCACAGACATGGGAAATTTGGACAATGGATGAGGAAGACCACAGAAGATTTCATGCATTTGAATTATGGTGTTGGCCGAGCACATTGACTTACAATGAACTGTCACATGAAGCAACAAAGCTGTACTGGAGGATGTAAAACTAGAACGGACCTTATAAACAAGGAAGGCTAGACGTCATGTCATGTACTTCAGATATTTATCATGAAAAAAAAACCAACCTAAGAAAAGGTCTTCATGTTTGGCAAAATAGTGGGTCAGTGGAAAAGAGGAAGACAGTCAAAAAGAGGGATTGATACAGTGGCTACAGCAAGGGGCTAGAACATAATAACAATTGAGAAGACGACACAGAACCCAGCAGTCTGCCATTCGGTCATATATCGGATCACTAGGAGGTGGAACTGGCCTAACAGCACTATTTTCACCTAATAATAGTCTAGTTTGGGGGACCTAACAATGTTGGTGAGGAGTGGGTGTAGACAGAAATGTTAACCATGGAAGCTGACCAATAAACTCACAAATATAATTTTATTTCATCTGCACTTTTCTACATTGAGTGTACCATTAGTTTTACAAAGAGATATAAGCAATGTCTCTATAAGGGAAACAATGCTATTTTCATATATTGACAAATAAACCCAATTTTTTCTTATAATTCTTTCTTTAAAACTTCCTGAACAATTGAGGCTTCGTTAATATTAGAATGAAATTCATAAACCATGAAGTAAAGATGGACAAAACCTCCATAACTTTTGAACATTGGATGTAAATTTATGAGTGAATTTTTAAAGTAAGTATCCTTCCAATAAGACATGAGTTACCAATGGAAGAATGAAAATAGAATTGGATGGAAAAGGTGCTTTTGAGATCTTAAAGTTATCTTTGTAAGGTCTTTCAAGCAAATAAGTTTAGCTACAAAACCTGAAGAGGAACAATTATTTAGAATTAAGATAAACAGCTCAAGAAGATGTCTTTTTACTTACTGGAATGGCCCACGCTGCTGCCCAAACGCAAACATATATTATTATCTTCATATTCTTAAGGAATATTAATCAATGGCTAATAAAAAGAAGACAAGACAAAATTACTTAGAAATCAGAAAACAATAAACACATTGTTTGAGCCTATATGCCTTTTCCCATTCCATGGCAAGAAGTACATATCCACCATGAGCACACTGTGAGCTGCTGTGTCCCAGAGCAGACAGGGCGCGGTCATGGAGACTACCGGGCACCACCACCAAGGTCAGCTTCCCTCGGGTTTCTGCTTGGGCCAATGAAGAGACACAGTCACTGTGCAAAAGTACAACCATTACACAAAAGGCATAGCCATAATCTTGTTCTTCTGCTGTTCCTTATATTAATAACATCTCTCTTAATCAGGTACTCGCTGATTCTACGAAGATTAGCTTGTAACTCCACACCAATCGAACTAAACTGTAAAGCAAGGAGATTATTAATGTAAGGGAACTTAGAGATCAGAGAGACCAGGATCCAAATTCTAGCTCCAATATTTGCTGTGTGGTATTTTAAATTTTTTAATGACCTTTATTTTTAAGCCTTTGTTTCTCCATTTGGAATGATTATATTCCCTGAACTTCAGTACTATCTGAGTTTTGGCAGAAGAATCTTCTCTGGAAAGCTTTATCTGGCTCCATTTGTAAAGGTATTTGGTGGGTCTCTTCTTTTACACTCAGCAGTCTCTGAATAGCTCATTGGGAGCACATTGCACTGCTTAAAGTTGCCAGGTAATTTATATGTTGCCCTGCACTTCTGTGAGTTCTTGGGACCCAGATATATTCTATAAAGGCCCAGTCATATATAATATAATGATTGCTATATTCCAATGAATAGTAGAGGGCATTTTTCAAATGTTGTTGAGTGCTTATCAGTATCAGCAGTGCCTAGCACATTTCTGGAGTCTTTGCATGATCTAAACATGTTCAGCAGCTAATCAAAAGTTTCAAAGTTCAAATCTCTCCAGAGCACCTCAAGAAATCAGCCTCCTGACCTACTTCTCATGGGGAGCTAGCAATCATGAATGAGAGAAGGAGGTGTTCTGGAATTGATTGTGATGATGATCGCACACCTCTCTTTAATATAATTGGATGCTTAAATTTTATGCTATGTGAAGCATATGCCAATAAAACTTCTTTTTATAATCTGGAGTACTGAAAACCGCATGGAGCATCATTCTCCTCTCACATGCATGGGGTCACCGTGAGTTGGAGTTGACTCAAAGGCAACAGTTTTATTACCACCGTTGCGAGTATTTGGCAAAAGCCTGATGGCTTAGTGGTTACCTGTCGGGCTGCGATCCGAAAGGTCAACAATGTGACAACACAAGTCATTTGGCAGGATAAGGATGAGACTTTCTACTCCTAAAGAGCACAGTCTCAGACACTGTAGGGGCAGATCTACCCTCTCCTATAGGAAGCCATGAGTCAGGATCCACTCGATGGCAGTGAGCGTTTGGGTTTGGGGCACTTGGTAAAATAGCGTTGTTCTGCGAAAGCACCAATGAGTGCTAGTGAATTCAATTCTTTAGTTTTATACTAATGACACCCATTATTAATTAGGAGTTCTAAAAGCATGGGTCTGAATCCCTGTTAGGGATTCACAAACAGTCCAATCATTGTTTATTTCAATGCTTTAAAATAAATGTTATGTACCGTACTCTGTGTAAATAATCAACTTCACCACAATGGGTTTCATTTTTTGATGTTTCCAAAACTGCTGGGGGGTGGGGGGTGCTTACTTTTGCTGCTGTTCATCAGAAATCTAGGAACAAGCAGACCTGTTCATATATACTATAGATTAAAAATGAAGCCGCTATGACCCCGGAATTGGGGTGATGTAGAACTCTGTGAACAGATGCTGAGGATCGCTGTGTAGTAAGGGTTATACTGTGGTTACCTACATCAACCCCAAGTATCACAGGCGCTGCAGAAAGTTAGTCTATGCTGTGATTTTGAGGGGCTGCGGTGTCCTGGGAAATACCTGCAATGGAGGCCAGGGTTAGACACATTCCATCTCTACACTGCCCTCTAGCAAGCTGACCATGGGAGTTTTCATGCAGTTCCACTCCAGAACCTTTCCAAGTTGATGCTTCATTGTTTGTAATGGCAGGTAAAATCTTGTAAGACTATAAGTGAAAAGGCCTACATTGTGCCAGTCTAGAAACAGAATTTCAGGATCCCCCTTCAGTGTCACTTATTTATTGTCACAAGTAAGAGATTTAGCAATTGCCAAATTAAGCAGGAAAAGCAAAGCTTACTTAAGGTCCAAATGTTTGTTTGTTTGTTTGTTTTTAAATATGAAAGCCCCAAGTGGAATTCTACTTTGAGTCATCAAATGGCTATCTGAGCTAATAAGGCAACCAAACTGCTATCAAATGTCCACCTCCGCTTGCGAATATTTTAATGGCAGGCTCTTCTTGTCCCAAATTTATCAAAATACAATAAGTAGAAAAAGGAGTGTGACACTATCTGAATCTCTAGGTTACCTGAGTAGAAGTTCTTCAATCCAGCTTTAAAACTAAGGAAGTCAAATGGCAAAAATACTAATTCCTTAGATAAACATTGATTTTTTTTTCTACATATATTTCAGGGGACAAGAAAGGTAGTGACCACTGAGGTTCAGGCATTCATTCAACAAACATGTGAAGTCCTACTGTGGGTCAGATACACGACCTGGAAACAGGCAATAAGCTTTGCCTTCCTGGGCTTATAAATGAGCGCATCAGCCAAGCTTGGAAATAAAGGGACTATCCTGTGCTAGATAACATTTCTAAATTAACGAGGCTCAAAATCAGCTTAGCGTAGACGCACGTTCTTTAAAAATTGGCTTTCTGGATAAAAACAACGCTAATGAAGTTGTAGTGAACCATGCATAAAATATTTTAATCACACATTATGCTGTTAACATTTTAGATTTTAAATATTTACTCCATCTTACTGGCATGTTTTCTGACTGACTATATCTAACTGACAGTTTGACATACTGACTGTGGGAGGGATGCATTTCCATTCTTTAATGATTCAATATGGAAAAAAAATCACACCTTGTCACATAATTATCCATTATGTTTTAATACTGCTTCTTAATTTTAACAAGTCACAAAGGGAAGAAATGAAATCTAATTATTTCTGAAAATCAAGGTGACTTCTGACTGAATTTCAAATTTCTTCCCAGAGGAAACAGATGGTCCTGAGCAAAGAGCATGTCCAGCTTACCTTACCAGCCAGCCTTCAGAGAGGCTTTGAAGATCCACAATGTCTTATTTTTCTCTTTGAAGACAGAGAGTGGCACACTGCCCTGGACTCCTGCGTGACAATTTTGTACCTGCCGAAATTTAAAGTCATTTGATAACTTTTCCCAACCAATCACTGTTTAGGATCCCTGATAGTGGGTTACAAAGTGTCACCGTGTCTATGAAGCACGTAATGATGTCCCCCACTTCCTTCATTTGCTGCTATGTATTTGCTCATGGAACCATTCTGTTCCAAAGGGGCTAGACTTACTTTCACTTAATTAAATAGCTCTTTGGAGTCTGTTTTGCATCGTAAATATAGAGAATCTATGTAACTAATCTGAAAAGAGCCACTTAAACTCTGTCACCCTGACATTTCTTGTCTTGCTAAGGTTGGCAATCTAGGAAAACTCTAGGTTTCTTTAGTAAATAAGTCTGCCTATTTAAGACCCCTATCATTCCTGAGGTAGGCATTAAAATCTCTGCGCTATAATTCAAGAAACTGTCCACTTGAAACAGCCTTGACTTTGCCGGAGGGATATTTAACAATCCATAAACAGACACTCCCGTGAAGCCTCTCGGATGCAAACAATGACACAAATTTTTTTTAATCTATGAAGTCAGTACTCAAATTTTTAAAACAAGTTTTCAAAATTTCCAAGCTTATTTCTAAGAGTAGCCACATATGCAAACATGTATACAGATCATTGAGGTGGCTCTCAGCTGTGTCAGCTCTGGAGTACTATAATGGGAATGGAAAGCCAGACCGTAACTCCATCAGAGAGCTCTGACATATGAACATACCAATCTCTTGAAGGCTGGGTAGAGGCTTTAAGATGGACAATCCCAAAACCATTTCTCCTATTTATGAGTTCAAAACCCTGACAATCAATGTCTCTTCATGAATTTTTAAAACCTACCAATTTCTAAAATGCTATAATAAAGATGTAAATCATGTGAGTCCATGGATACCAATACCCAGAATTTATATGTAGGACTATTGTAGGGAAATAAATATGCTTGTAAGACAGTAGAAACAATGAGAAGAGAATTCCCTTTAAGCTGTGCTTTCATAGCAAAATATATGTTTTTTTTAATATTTTGACAGCATATTTATTTATTCTAGGGCTGGAGGAGGGGACCACCCAAATGAAAAGGAGTCTTTGGGAAGTATCCCCTCCACCAACGCAGACCCACCAGTGGGGACTTGGAGAGCTGGATCTGCCTTTCTTTTTTCATTTGAACAAACTAAAGTTATTGTAAGATTTTTTTTTAAAAAAAAACCCTCTCTCACTAATTGACAGAAATTCACTCACACTCACTCACTCCCATTTTATAGAATCTCCAACTCACAGTGACTCTTGGGTTTCTAAGAATGAATTCTTTAGGGGACTAGAGTCTCATCTTTATACAGGGGAGTGGCTGATGATTTCAAACTGCTGACCTTGTGATTTTCAGCCCAATGCATAACACAGTATGCCATCTGGTCTCACTTTATTCGTAGAACTAGTAGACAGAGATTATAACCAACCCACCTCTGAGGAGTTGATTCTGGCTTATAACAAACCTATAAGACAGAGTGGGACTATCACCTGGGTTCTTTAAGATGGTTGATTTTTATGGAAGCGGTCTGCCGCATATTTTTCTGCTGAGCAGCTGATGGGTCTGAGCTGCTTGGACATTCAGTTAGAAGGCTAAGTGATTTAACCACTGTGTCATCGGGGCTCTTTATTATAGGTATGGAATCTTTAAACAGCTATGTGACCCAACTTGACATAATTGACATTTAAATAATATTTCATCCAATAGCATAATAGCACTCAGCTCACACAGAACATTTACCAGTATAGACCACAATACAACATTAAAACAAATATAAATAAATTTAAAAGGAATCACATAATGCAGGTTTGTTTACAGACCACCCAAATCTATCAAGAGCAAAGAAATCATCAGCGCTATACAAAAACAACAAAATGAATTCATACCTATCAATGATTGCACTGATTGTAAATTGATTAGCTACATCAGTCAAGAGAGAAGCAGAATGGATTTTTAAATGACCCATTACTATTCTGTCTATAAGACATACCTTAGAAAGACAAGAAGAAAAGCTAAAAATCAAAGAATGGATATATATATATGTATATATATAAAGCACATGGGAAACAAAAATATGTACACCTGACAGTAATGAATACTAAGGTATAAGGCAGGAGTAAAACTGGCATTGATACTACTGGTGATGGAATATGAAAGTTATAAACAAAGAAGAATGACCAGCAGTTGGAAATATGACACTGGTGATAAAAATTATGCAGGAGATTACATGATAGAATTTTATAAGGAGTAGATGATGCCTGGCTCCCACTACCACTTTGCTGCCACAGAGGGCCCTAGATAGATGGGATAAAATGTACAACAACAAAAAAATTTTTACAAAATTTTAAAGAGTGCAAAAAAACAGATCACTGGTCTGATACATACTACTGGAACCCTTACAGTGAGGTCTAAGACATGCTTCAAACCTAAAATCAAACCCACCCTAGGGATTACTTTGCAGCCGAAAAGATTCTTCAAGGAATGTGCACTTCAGAATTATCAACTACAAATGTAGCATTTATCCAAAAGCAAAGCTCAGGCATCAAAAGGGGCAGGAGAGGATGTCTGGAAATGGAACACGGGGAAGGAACAAGAAAAATGCTATTACGTGAAAGCCAAGATCGATAACCCTTTAGAAACAATAATGGAAGTAATGATTCCTTGAGGGTATGGGAAGGGGAGGAGGAGGAGCTGACAGCAGCTCTGACTATATAACCCCACTCAAGGGGAACAAATAACAAAATTGCAGGTGATCAGATACATTGGATGGTGTAAGATATGGAATAATAACTACAGAATGATAATCATGGTTCCTGGGTGGTAGACTTAGGGAGTGAAGGGTTAAAGGTGAGTCAATATCAAAGAGTTCCAGAAGAAAGAAAATGTTTTGATACTGATGGTGGTAGCAGTTATAAAGTTATGCTTGATCAAACTGAATTATGGGTTGTTATAATATTGGTAATAGCACCCAATAAAATGATTAATAAAAAGTGCATTACATTGAGGGAATTGAAACTAATACAACAAAACAAAATGTGTGTAAATTATTGAATAGGAAATGAAATTTCTTTGTAAAACTTCAGGAAAACCACAATATCTTTTAATTAAATGAAATGCACAAAGATAAAAATTCTAGTTTGGACACAAGTTGAATCTGTGTAAATTCAAGCACATAGAGATCATACAGACTTCTCTCTCCATGCACTATGCCATTAAACTGGAAATCAACAAAAGGACAATTAAGAAAACAAGGGCAAACAACTGAAGGATGAATAACTCTATTTGCAAAAGGAATGCATACTATTCCAGATCAGAGATGAAATTAGGAAATCTCTAGAAACCAACAAGAATGAGAATATGACATACCAAAACCTTTGGGACATAGCAAAAGAAGTTATCAGAGGAAGTTTGATAGCAATACATGCACACATGAAAAAGGATGGGAGACTTATCATTGATATGCTGACACAAAACATATAGCAATTAGAGCAGAGTCAACAGGACAATCCTACTAAAAGTAAAAGAAATGAAATCATGAAAATTGGGCTGAGCATATAAAGAAGTAAATATATTTATAACAGCAAGGGGGAAATAGATCTATGTACATATATTAATAGGTTTAGCATTAAGGAAACAGATGGACAGTGGGCCCCTGCTCCAGTACTCCCTCAACACAAGAACACTTTGTTCTAACAATTGGGCAGTCTCAGATGCTCACCTGCCTGGCACAATCACTGATGACAAAGGGTACCCGGCTACCAAAAGATATAGCATCTGAAGTTGCTGAAGACAATGGGTGCACAAGCAAATGTGGTGAAAAAAGCTGATAGTGTCCAGCTGCCAAACGATATAGCACCTGAAGTCTTAAAGACCTGAAGATAACAAGCAGTCATCTAGCTAAGAAACAACAAAGCCCACATGGAAGAAGCACACCAGCCTGTGAGATGACAAGGCATCAAAGGGATCAGGTATCAGGCATCAAAGACCAAAAAATAAAAATAAAAAATCATAGCATTGCGAATGAGAGGAAATGGAGAGTGGGGACCCAGAGCTCATCTGGGGGAAACTGGACATCCCCTTGCAGAAAATCTGTGGGGAGGTGGGTGATGAGCCAGTCAGTGTAATGTAGCAATGATGAAATATACAATTTTCCTCTAGTTCTTAAATGCTTCCTCCCCGCCCCCACTATCATGATCCCAATTCTGACTTACATATGTAGCTGGACCAGAAGATGTACACTGTTACAGATAGGAACTGGAAATACGGGGAATCCAGGACAGGTGAACCCCCTCAGGATCAGTGGTGAGAGTGGTAATATCAGGAGGGTGGAAGGAGGGTGAGGGGAAAAAGGGGGAACAGATGACAAGGTCTACATATAACCTCCTACCTGGAGGGCGGACAGCGGAGAATTAGGTGAGGGAGACGTCAGATCGTGTAAGATATGATGAAATAATAATAATTTATAAATTATTAAGGGTTCAGGGAGAGAGGGGAGCGGAGAGGGAGGAGAAAAATGAGGAGATGATACCAAGGGCTCAAGTAGAAAGCAAGTGTTTTGAAAATGATGATGGCAACATACATATGAATGTGCTGGACACAAATGATGTGTGTACGGATTGTGAAAAGAGTTGTATGAGCCCCTAATAAAATTATTTTTAAAAAATCAAGGCTGAGATATATGAAAGGGAAAGCAAGAAACCTATGGGAAAAGTTAATGCAGCTAAAAGTTGGTTCTATGTAAGGATTAACAGAGTTGACAGTCCGCTGGCAAACCTAACCAAAGGAAGGATGGAGCAAGTTTCAATAACAAGGATGAGAGAAGAAACAGGGGACATTACAATGGACCCTAATGAAATCAAAAGGATAATTTCACAGTACAAGGAAGTTCTTTAATCCAATGAATTCAACAACTTGGAAGACATGGACAAATATTTGGAAAAACAATCCCTCCCTAGACTATTACAGATGGATATTAAGAATCTCATAAGACTCATAGCAATGGAAGAAATAGACAAGGTTATCAATGGATTGCCAACAAAATAAATCCAGATAGCTTCACAGGAGAATTCTACCAAGCATTCAGGGAAGAACTGACACCAATCCTACACAAATTCTTCCAGAACCTAGAAAAAAAAAACGGCACACTCACAAACTCCTTCTATGCAGCTAGTATAACTCTGATACTGAAAGCAAGCAAGGATTCCACAAGAATCAAGAACTATAGACCAATATCATCAATGAACATCAATACAAAACTCCTTAACAGAATACTGGCCAATAGAATACAAATATATATAAAACAAATAATTCACCATAACCAAATGGGATTCGTACCAGAGATTCAGCAATGGTTGAACATACGAAAGACCATTAGTATCATTTGCCACATTGACATGAAAAACTATAAGAACCACATGATAATATCAATGGATGCGGAAAAAGCATTCGACAGCATCCAACACCAATTCCTATTAAGACACTCAAGAAGATAGGAATGAAAGGAAAATTCCTCTATATAATACAAGCTATATATGAAAAACCAACAGCCAACGTGGTAGTCAAGGGAGAAAAGACTAAAAAAATCCCACTGAAAAGGAGGAACAGACAAGGATGTCCCTTGTGCTCACTCTTATTTAACATAACTTTGGAGGTCTTAGCTAACAACATACAGAAAAGACTTCAAAAGTATTCACCTGGGGAAGGAAGAGGTGAAACTATTGTTATTCACAGATGATATGATTTTATATATGGAAAATCCCAAAAGCTCCACAAGGGGAATACTAGAAGCAACAGAAGAATATGGCAGGATACAAGGTCAACAAACAAAAGTCTATCAGACTGTTATACCCATTAGACGAGACCACAGATGAGGGGATCAAAAAGATAGTACCCTTCACAATAGCCAAGCACAAATTGAAACATCTAAGGCTATAACTGACTAAAAATACAAAAGATTTGTATGAGGAAAATTACAGAACCTTATTACAAGAAACCAAGAGTGACCTCTGCAAATGGAAGAATATCTCATGCTCATGGATTGGAAGACTCAATATAGCAAAAATGTCAGTTCTGCCCAAGGCACTATATAAATTTAATGCAATCCCAATACAATTATGCTCATCTTTCTTCAAAGAATTGGAAAAACTGACTACCAACTTCATATGGAGAGAGAAGCCCAGAATTAGCAGAGAACTACTCAAGTAGATGGACAGAGTGGGAGGGTTTGCTTCGCCTGACTTTAGCACATACTATACAGCCACAGTTGTCAAAACTGCATGGTATTGGTACAATGACAGATACTCAGACCAATGGAAAGAACTGAAAACTCAGAAATAAAATCATCAGCATACAGACAACTGATCTTTGATAATGGCCCAAAAAATATCAAATGGGAAGCAGATGCCCTCTTCAACAAGTGGTGCTGGAAAAAATGGATATCTACCTCAGAAAAAAAGAAGCAAGAGCCTTACCTCACTCCATGCACAAGAATAAACTCAAGATGGATCACAGACCTTGAAGTTAAACCCCAAACTATTAGGGCCATCAATGAGGGAATTGGGAGAAACCTGAGAATTTTGGCCCAGGGAATACATAGGTTATCAGAAATAGGGAAGGAAAGATGGGCCACAAATTGACAAGTGGAATATACTGAAGATAAAACACCTGTGTACATCGAAAGAATTCACCAAGTGAGTAATAAGAGAGCCCATGGACTGGGAAAACATCTTTAGCAATGACACATTAGGCCTTATTACTAAAATCTACAGTGCTCTGCTAGCTTCCAAAAAGAAAAAAATAATAATTGCCCACGTTGAAGGTGGGCGAAGGACCTGAACAGGGGTTTCACAAGGTCAGAATTCTTAATGACCAATAAACATATCAGAAAATGTTCCCAATCATTAGCCATAAGAGAAATGCAAATTAAAGCAACTAAGAGATACCACCTAACACCCTCAAAGATGGCCCAACTCAAAAAATCAGAAAGCAACAAGTGTTGGAGGAGCTGTGGTGAGATAGGAACTATCATCCACTGCTGATGGACCTGTAGGGATGTACAGCCATTATGGAAATTGATTTGACGATATCTAAAGCAGATTAAAATCGAGCTACCATATGACCCAGCAATCTCCCTACACGGCATATAACCAGAAGAGGCAAGAAACAAACCATGGCCAGGCATCTGTGCTCCAATATTCATCACAGCACAGTTCACAATTGCAAGGAGTTAGAAACAACACAGATTTCCATCAGCGGATGAATGGATTAAAAAATGGTGGTGCATACATACAATGGAGTACTATGCATCCCTAATAAGCAGTGATGAACACATGAAGCACATCACTACATGGGAAGAACTGGAGGATATTATTCTAAGTGAAGTAAGCAAAGCACAAAAGGACAAGTACAACACATGAGTCTGTTGAGGTGAGCTTAAAAATGCAAAAGGAGCATAGGGGAAAAACTAATATATACATACATTCCTGGGGTGAGGTCCAGGTACTATGGCAGGGGCCAGACTCAATCCAGGGATACATATGGTAGTCAACTAAAAAGGAGGGGGAAAGAAAGGGGGGAAACAAAACAAAAACATGGGTAGCAGGGGAACAGGGTACTAACACACTGAAGGGGAGGGTGTTGCTTATATCTCCACAGGAGAGGGAGAGAAGGACCAGATTTAAACCCAGTGACTACATGGAAACACACACACACACCTCCCCTTCCAGAAGAATGCACTAGAGAGGACTGAAGCTAAAGCTCAGGGAGAGGGGCACACCTGATCAGAGCTCACAGGACCAAATGAAGAGGGAAGGAGAGAGAGTGGAACACATTCTGGCCCACCAAACCCCAAGGACAATATTCCTGCTCATAGCTGTCAATGCACAGAGAGGACCATAGGGCTGGCCCCACCATAAGACAAGACATCCTTCACTAACCCATATCACTGCGAGAGACAACACTGGAGGAACAGTGTGGAAATTGTGCCTGATCTGACCCCACCACACCAAGGTGAAATGCTAAGGGCATCGTGGAACAGAGCAGCAATTGGAGCAAAGCAATGAAGTTCTTGGGGAATACCAAAAATAGGCTTTGGGGCCAGGGCATGGCACCCCATCATATTGGACCAGAAAACACTTCTAAAGGTCAAAAACAGACCTGGAACTATTTATAGGCTTTTCTTTTTGTGTCATTGTTTTTGTTGTTGTTGTTTGGGTTTTTTGTTTTCTTTTGTTGTTTTGTTTTGCTCTGCCTTGTTTTTGTGCTTTTTATTGTCTCTGCATGTCTATCTAGATAAGATAGGAGGAATAAACAATCCAGGGTAGAAAATAATGGGACCAATAGTTCCAGGAGGACACAGGAGACGGGGAGGTGGGGGGAAAGGAAGTGGGTGTTAACAAAGTGAGGGACAAGGGAACAGCAAGTGATCTAAAATAGATAGCCAGGAGGGCGTAGGATGCCTGGTGGAGCTTGACCAAGTGCAATGTAACCAAGAGGAATTACTAAAACCCGAATGAAGACCAAATATGATAGTGGGGCAAGAGGAAAGTAAAAGGAAATAGAGGAAAGAACTAGAAGGCAAAGGGCCCTTATAGAGGACTAAATACAGGCAAGTACATATGTAAATAGGTTTCTATAGAATGATAGGGAAATAGATCTATGTACATATATTTATATGTTAAGTATTAAGGTAGCAGAACTGAGCCTCCACTCAAGTACTCCCTCAATGCAAGAACACTTTGTTCTAATAACCTGGCATTCTGTGATGCTCAGCTTCCCGACACGATCAGAGACAAAATGAGTACATAAGCAAATGTGGTGAAGAAAGCTGATGGTGCCAGGCTATCAAAAGATATAGCACCTGGTGTTTTAAAGGCTTGAAGACAAACAAGCAGCCATCTAGCTGAGACGCAACAAAGTCCACATGGAAAAAGCACACACGCCTGTGTGATCATGAGTTGTCAGTGGGATCAGGTATCAGGCATCAGAAGACCCAAAACAATCATGCTGATGCAAACAAGGGGGATCAGAGTGGAGACCCAAAGCCCATCTGTAGACAATTGGATATCCCTCACAGAAGGGTCACAAGGAGGGGACGAGTCATCCAGAGTGCAGCATAGCACCAATGAAACACACAACATTGTTCTAGTTCTTTAATGCTTCTTCCCCACTACTATCATAAACCCAGTTCTACCTTACAAATGAGGCTAGACCAGAGCATGTACACTGATACAGATAAGAGCTCTCTACACACGGAATCCAGGACAGATAAACTCCCCAGGAACAGCAAGGGGAGTAGTGATACCATGAGGATAGGGGAAAGGTCGGGGAAAAGAGGGAGAAAGAGGGAACGAATCACAGAGATCAATGTATAACACACACCCCCACCAGGGGACAAAAAACAGAAACACAGGTGAAAGGAAACAGCAGAGGTGTAAGATATGAAAACAATAATAATTTATAATGTATCAAGGGTTCCTGAGGTGGAAGTGGGGGAAAGGAGGGGGGAGAAATGATACCAAGGGCTCAAGTAGAAAGAAAATGTTTTGAAAAGGAAGATGGCAACATATATATAAAGGTGCTTGATACAATTGATGCATGGATTGTTACAAAAGCTGTAAGAGCCCCCAATAAAAGGATTTGTGTTATATATATATATATATATATATATATATATATACTATAAATTAGAACATATATATATATATATGTTCTAATTTATAGTATGTCTATGTGTGTCACAAAGTACTGTGTTCCATTGAATTCTCAGTGGCTGGTTGTTCCAGAAGTCGATTGCTAGCTCTTTCTTCAGAAGTCATCTGGGTGAATTCAAACCTCCAGTCTTTCAGTTAGGGACCAAATTAATTTGTGAGTTGGCCTCGCATTTGTGCAGAGGCCCTACAGCTTGATTTAGATATGGCCAAGGATACTTTGGGCTAGCTCTGAAGCACTGCTCAATTCCCTTTAAGCATAAGTTTATTAGAGAAATGAATAGATTTTATGGCTCCTATTGTTGTTCTTCAATGAAGGAGTCCTGGTGGCGCTGTCGGGAAAGCACTAGACTGCTAAATGCAAGGCCGTCTGTCCCTGCTCCAAGGGAAAAAGACACTGCTGTCGATTCCTGTAAAGATTTACAAAGCCTCAGAAAGGCTATGTACAGTCACTGTGAGTCAGAGTCGTCTCAATGACAGTGAATGTCAATTGTGTTCATTTGTTTTTAATAGAAATATGTAGGGTCCTTCTCCCGTTCAGATCTCAAACCCTACTGCACAGCAATAGTAGCCAAAACAGCCCGGTGCTGGTACAACGATCAACACCAACGGAACAGAATTGAGAACCCAGAAGTCAATCCATCCACCTACTAAAGCACAGTAAACCATAAGACTGATTCGAAATGGCCAATGCCAGTCCATTTCAGCTCACTAAGGTCCGGGATATAGATCTTTATGTATTCCATTTCATTTTTGACCACTTCCAATTTTCCTCGATTCATACATTCCAACTTACAAAAGATTTCATACATTCCAAGTTACAATTAATAGATGTTTGCAGCTGTTTCTTCTCATTTTGAGTCCTGCCCCATCACTCAGTGAAGGTCCCCAAGGCTCTACTTCATCCATGCATTTATAGTTGACTCTAGTCTGAGAAGGCAGCTCTCCCTCAGTCATATTTTGAGTGCCTTTCAATCTGAGGGGCTCATTTTCTGGGACTAAGTCTAACAATACACTGCTATTCACATGGTTTTGAGCATCTGACAATGTTTTGCTGCCATTCACAAGGTTTTCGATGGCTAATCCCTCAAAAGTAGACCACTGATTCTTTCTTCACATTCCCTCTTGGTCTAGAAGCTCTGCTGAAACCTATTCACTGTGGGTGACCGTGCTAGTGCTTCAAATACCAGTGACATAACTCCCAGCATCGCAGCAACACAAAACCCCAAACGATGTCACAAACTGACAGACAACTGCTAGGTATATGGATAAAGGTAGATATATACATATATTTGAGATCTTCTTTAAGACTGTTATAAAGGATTTAGGGAATGTGAACTATTCTTGAATACTTTTACCAATTGCCAGTAAGTTCATTCCAACTCATGGCACCCTCATAGGTGTTAGAGAGTAAAACTGTACTCCATAAAATCATCAGTTTCTGATTTTTAGTAGATTACCAGACCTTTCTTCCAAAGTCCTGCTGTCTGGAATCAAACCTCCAACCTATTAATTAGCAGCTAAGCGTGTTAACCGTTTGCACCACCCAGGAAATCCTATTCTGGCAAAGTATTTATCCTTATGTGGTTCCCAGCAATTTCTGTCTGAATCATCTTGAGAAACTGCTAAAGATGTGCATTTCCAGGAACAACCTCTGGCCTTTTAAATCAAAATCTTTTAAATTAGAGCCCAGGTGTCTACATTTTAAGATGATTCTTGTATGCACCAATATTTGAGGAGCCGTGGTCAGCAAGAATCGAAAAGTCCTTCAGGATGAAGGCAGAATGCTGGGGTTACAGAATCGGAGCTCAGAAGTGAGAGTCACTTTGGATCTTTTCTAAATGAGAGAAACCAAGTATAGAAACTTCTACAACTTTAGTTGCCATGATGCTCGATGAAAGAGATGATGATCAAGCGAAGATAATCAGGGTCAGATAAAGAAAGCAAATGGCTTAATTTGGATACCAACACTCCTCAAAAGTTTATTTTTAGTAAGTTTGTGTGTGCGAGAAAGAGAAAACACACACACACACACAAATCTTGTTTCTACCACTTCCTTTCTCATAATTTTTTGCAACTCAGTCCTTTCCTGCCCAAGAAATCTCCTAAACTGAAGCTTTCTTCCAGCCGAGTCTTTTTGCTAATGTTAAATGAAAAAATAGCAATTTTATTAATAAGGTCCAGTAAGATAATGCGGTAGGGTGACGAACTCAGTGTCTAAAGTAAATGCCAGCAATTATTAAAAAGGGATTGTTATAACCACTGTCATGTCCATACACCTAGGCACCAAAAGCAATGCTGAAATGGGTCTAGAAATTACGTTTCTAACCCTCAATAGGAGCTCTGTGAACACTATAGCTGGTCTCATCATGAAAGTCTACCAGGAAGTGAGGCCAGGATGCCAAGCCACACAAGCTAACCCGCAGTTGGCTCACCATGTCTCATGGCATATTTCCAGGGTAAGTGATACATAGCCCAACTCTACCACCTCTACACCAAACACCCACTCACAGGAGGTTTTAAGCCAAATGTAAATCAGCAGATGAACTTGACTACATTTGCCTCTTATAGACCTGACGTTGGAGTGTCCTCAAACAACACACTACTCAGTTCAGAAAATGACAGGGTGCAATTTTAATGCATCTATCTGCCCCCTCAGAGGGATGTGGTCAAGAAATAAAAGAGAGAAACCTAAAAGTTTCTAAGTCCACAGGAAGAAGGGTGTTTTGCATGTGCCATTACTAATTTAAGCAATCAAAGACCCCCAAAAAATGACAACGTACCTTTTAAATTTTGGCGTGCAAGATTCAAGCAAAGTTCAAAAGAAGATTATTGGTTGGGATTGAAATGAAAGGCTCTTGTAAGACATTGATGGAATAATTAAAATAAACAGAAACTAGTATGATTTCTTTTTCAAAATGGGAGTCACAACCCATTGCCATTTGCTGTCAAGTCGATTTGGACTCTTGGCGACCCTACATGCCTCCGAGTAGAGAGTCACTTCATAGGGTTTCAGGGCTGTGATATTTTGGAAATAGATGGCCAAGCTTGCTTCTGATATATCTCTGGGTTTCAACATGCATCATTGGGCCATAAATTCAATTTTAATGTATTTTAAATGAAAGAATGCAATTGATCCAAGGGTAGCACAAATATTGAAGGTATTTTTGAAACTTTTATTTTAGTGTGAATTTAGGTTATCTTATGGTATTGCAGTAAAAATTTTTAACAAATATAGTAAGATACTCTGAGAGTTTATTAATTTATTATTTGGTATGGGTTTCAGTGACCTTGAATGTAAAATGGGCTGTTCAATGCAAGGAAAGTCCGGAGTTCAAAACCATGAGCCACTCCACAGGAGAAAAAGGAGGCTCTCTACTCTTATATTCTCTCCTCTCATAAATAATTACAATCTTGGTAACTCACAGGGGCAGTTCTACCCTGTCCTAGAGGGTCACTATGGGATAGCATTAATTCAATGGTAGTGAGTGTTATTCATAAGACATAAATGACCATGTATATCATAGGTTCCCCAAATTATTTTTCCCTGACACTCTCCTTTCAGAAAAAAAATTACTCAGCCCTTTAAAACAGTTATGATATAGCCCATGATCCAGGATAAAGTGTACATATATACACTTTTGTAGCAGCCCTCTCCCCCAAACATTCCAGGCAGTATTTCCCACTTTGGAAAACACTAATGCTTGTCCCAAATTAGTCATCGAATAATTGTCAGTTTGCTTCTTTCTGCTAAAGATTACTTTATATGTATGTATATATGTGTGTTTATGTTTATACGCTATATAAACAAATTCAGATATCATGGCAAAAGTCATTTAATATTTTGACTGCTAACCCTTGAAAATTCCAAACCACACTTCCTGCTGTCATTGCCACTACTTAGCAGTGTTTTAGTGAATTGCCCCACTCTATGGGAACTACAGGAGCCCTGGTGGTGTGAGCGTGCTGTGACTGCAAAGCAAAGTCAGTAGTTTCAAACCACCAGTTGCTCTGAATGAGAAAGGTGAGGTTTCTACTGTTCTAAATAATTTGGGTCTCAGAAACGCACAGGGAAAGTTCTACTCTGTCCTAAAGGGTCGCCATGAGTCAGAATTTACTTGATAGAATTGAGATTTTCTTTTTAAAGGGAATCACAGTTCTGATGTGGGTGGAGGGGCGGAACTTGCACAGCAAGCTGGCAAAGACAGTCTATTTGGGCACCAATCTATGGACAAGGAAAATTACAGCAAATTGACAGGGCTTTCACACAGAATACTTATTGGAGACCAAAGAACACTGTAAAGACCATAGACACACCCAAAATTCCATCCCGGAAAGCAAATTATTGCCATCTAGAATTAAAACACTGTCAAGGTCTAAAGATATAAATCAATAGTTCAGTAATTAATGTTGTTAGGTGCCGTGGAGTTGGTTCCAATGCAGGGTGATTCTATGCACAGCATCATAAAACGTGCTTTACCACCTTCACAATTGTCCCTATGCCTGAAGCCATGGTTGCAGACACTGTGTGAGGGTATCTTGTTGAAGGCCTTCCTCTCCTTCCCTGCCCCTTCACTTCACCAAGCAGGACAGCCTTCTCCAGGGGCTGGTCTTTCCTGACAACATGGGCACAGCACCTGACACTGGCTTGCTCTCCTTGCTTCCAAAGGACACTCTAGCCATCCTTCTTTCAGCACATACATACTTTGGACTTATTTGTCTTTTGAGCAGTCCATGTCATTTCCAATATTCATCACCAGTACCACAATTCAAATGCATTACTTCTTCTTAATTAATTCTTCTTTGGTCTTCCTTATTCAATGTCCAACTTTCACATGTATTTGAGGCGATTGTAAATTGGGTTGGGTCAGGAGCACCTTAGTCCTGAAAGTAGCATACTTGATTTTTAATAAGCTAAAGAGGTCATGTAACCAGATTTTTCCAACGAAAAAACATGTTTTGTCCTCTGCTGCGCCCATGAGTATTGATCTGGGAACCAAGCAAGACCAAATTCGTGACACTTTCTACCTTTTCTCCATTTACCGTGATGTTACCAAGTGGTCCAGTTCTGAGTATGTTGGTCTTCTTCACATTAAGTTGTAATTCATACTGAAGACTAAATCCCATAACCTTCATCAATGCTTCAAGACCTTCTCACTTTCAGCAAGCCAGGTTGTGTCATCTGCATATTGAAGGATGTTAATAAGCTTTCCTCAAATTTTGATGCTTCATTCTCCTATAAATAATCCATCTTTTTATGATTTGCTCAGCATACAGATTTAATAAGTGTTGTGAGAGGATGCAACCTTTATAATTTTATATCATGCATATCCCCATTGTTCCTTTTGCACTGCTACCTCTTAATCCAGGTACAAGTTCTGTAGGAGCACAAATAAGTGTTCTGGAATTCCCATCCTGAAGGCTATTGAAAGTATGTTTTGACACACATAGTTCAATGCCTTGGCATAGTCAGTAAACTCCGAGTAAACATCTTTCTCTTATTCTCTGCTAGCCTATTAATAGGACAGGTTAGATGTGATGAACAAAGAATACAATAACATCATCTCTGGTATCTTTGCCAAGAATGCATGGCCTCAGCCCAGTAATTAAAATGCAAAAGTATCTCAAGATGAAGATTATTCTAAAAGATATAAAGCTTTAAATCCATCAAGGACACTAACAATAGATAAAAAGGAATTATTCCCGTAGGAGTGTCTTAAAAGACATACCAACCAACCAAGCATAACACTTATTCCTGGGTCTAAACACAGAGACAATGTTGGACCCATTAGAGAGGTCTGAGGGGCCAGCCCCAATGCCAACTATGTGGACAGCCGCCCCTCCCCCCAGAATTCACTTCAGAGGACAGAACTGAAGCTACAGCTCAGGGAGAGGGACATGACCGATCAGAGCACAGGGGAACAAATGAAGGTGAAGGAAGAGAGAGTGGAGCACTTCTTGGCTTACCAAGCTTTGTTTTGCTCTGTCTTCTTTTTTTGTGTGCATATTATTATCTCTGCAGGTCTCTCTAGATAAGATAGGCTGGATAAACAATCTGGAGGAGAAAACAATGGGACCGATGGTTCCTGGGAAACATGGGAGAGTGGGAGGTGAGGGAAAGGAAGTGGTGTTAACAAACCCAGGGAAAGGGGAACAACAAGTGATCCAAAATCAGTGCCAAGGAGGGTGTAAGAGGTCTGGTAGAGATTGATCAAGGGCAATGTAACCAAGAGAAATTACTGAAACCCAAATGAAGGCTGAGCATGATAGTGGGACAAGAGGAAAGTAAAAGAAATAGAGGAAAGAACTAGGAGGCAAAGGACATTTATAGAGGTCTAAATACAGGTATATACATGTGTAAATATATTTATATATGATGGTGGGGAAATAGATCTATGTGCATATATTTATAGTATTAAGGTAGCAGATGGACATTGGGCCTCCACTCAAGTACTCCCTCAATGCAAGAACACCTTGTTCTATGGCATTCCATAATGCTCACCTTCCTGACATGATCACTGAAGACAAAGAGGGTGCATAAGCAAGTGTGGTGAAGAAAGCTGATGATGCCTGACTATTAAAAGATTTCTGGGATCTTAAAGACTTGAAGGTAAACAATTGGCCATATATCTCAAAAGCAACAAAGCCCACATGGAAGAAGCACACCAGCCTATGTAATCACGAGGTGTCAATGGTATCCGGTATCAGGCATCAAAGAACAAAAAAATCATGAATGAGGGGGATTGTAGAGTGGGGACCCAAATCCCATCTGTAGGCAACTGGACATCCTCTTACAGAAGCATCACGGAGAGGAGACAAGCCAGTCAGGGTGCAGTGTAGCAACAATGAAATGTACAACTTTTCTCTAGTTCTTTAATGCTTCTTTTTCCTACCCCATACCCCCATTATCATAATCCCAATTCTACCTTACAAATCCAGCTAGACCAGAGCATGTACACTGGTACAGATAGGAACTGGAAATATAGGGGATCCAGGATAGATGATCCCTTCAAGACCAGTGGTGAGAGTGGTGATACCAGGAGTGTAGAGGGAAGGTTGAGTAAAAAGGGGGAATCATTTACAAGGATGTACATATAACCTCCTTCCTGGGGGACGGAAAACAGAAAAGTAGGTGAAGAGACACGACAGACAGTGTAAGATATGACTAGTAATAATTTATAAAGGGTTCATGAGGGAGAGAGCAGGGAGGGAGGGGGAAATGAGGAGCTGATACCAAGGGCTCAAGTAGAAAGAAAATGTTTTTGAAATGTTGATGGCAATATATGTACAAGTGTGCTTAATTAAATTGAGTGATGGATTATCATAAGATTTTTAAGAGCCCCCAATAAAATGATTAATTAAAAAGAGAGAAAGAGACAATGTTGGGACATTGGGAAAATTTTATTAGAGTTTGTGGATAGTTGCTTGTGTTGTAACACTGATAATATATTTGTTTGGACATGTTTTGATATATTGATCTGTTTATTGCTGATTTTAGACTCATATGAGTGTCACTATTTTTTATAATCAAGAGTGCCACTACTTTTGCAAAATACACGGGAGGTTTCTGGAATGATGGGCATCATTTCTTCAATTTACTCTTTAAAGATTCAGGAACAGACAAATGAAAATGGCAACTGGCAGATGAAGTAAGCACAGTAAGAATTGAGGGGTCCCTGTCAAAACGATACAGTGGTTCGTCACTTGTTCTATAAATTTGATGTTATTTCTAAAGCACTCATTTAAATGTCTCTTTATTGTGTTAAAACCCATTGCTGTCAAGTCAATTCTGACTCATAATGACGCTTAAGGACCGAGTGGAACCACCCCATGACATTTCCAAGATTGTAAACCTTTGCGGGAGCAGACTGTCTCATCGCTTTCCCTTGGAGCAGTGGATGGGTTCAAACCAGCAGCATGTAGGTGAGCAGCCTAGGGTTTGACTTCTGTGTCACCACAGTTCCTAAAAAAAAAAAAAAATAGTGGAAAGCAGCAGGGTAACTGGTTCAGTGTTTTTGCTTTCCATTAATTACATTAACCATGTTGTTCCACTGTCACCAGTATCCCCTGCCAACCTTTCTACCACCACAAACAGATAACTCAATGACCCTCAAACAATAATTCTTTCTTTCCTCTCCCCGCCTGCTCCCAAGTAACCATTAATAACTTTGGTCCCTATATTTTTTCCCATTCTAAATATTTCGTGTAAGTGGGATCATATAAGACTCATCTTTTACCCAGCATTCTTATTTTTTTTACCATTTTATTGGGGGTTCTTACAACTCTTAACACAATTCATACATATATCCATGTGTCAAGCACATTTGTACATTTGTTGTCATCATCATCCTCAAAATATCTTATTTATTCTTGAGCCCTTGTTTTCAGCTCATTTTTCACACCCCCTCAGCACTCCCTCCCTCATGAACCCTTGAAAACTTTTTTTTTTTGATGTCTTACATCAACTGCTATCTCCCTTCACCCACTTTCTATTGTCGATCCCTCTGGGAGGAAGTTATATGTAGATCAGTTCCCCCTTTCTCACCCCATCATCCCCTTACCCACCTTGTTGGTCCCGAGAGGTTTATCTGTCCTGGATTCCCTGTTTCAAGCTCTTATCTGTGCCTGTGTACATGCTCTAGTCTAGCCGGATTTGTAAGGTATAATTGGAGTATGATAGTGGGGGGTCATGGGGGGGGTCATTAAAGAACTAAAGGAAAGTTATATGCTTCATCGGGGCTATACTGCACCCTGACTGTCTCATCTCTTTCATATGACCCTTCTGTAAGGGGATGTCCAATTGTCTACAGATGAGCTTTGTGTCTCCACTCTACCTTCTGCTTCATTCACATCAATGATTTTTTATTCTGGGTCCTTGATGCCTCATACCCGATCCCATCAACACCGCATGATCTCACAGGCTGATGTGCTTCTTCCATGTGGACTTTGTTAGTTCTCAGCTAGATGGCCGCTTGTTTATCGTTAGGCTTTTAAGACCACAGATAGCAGGGCACTATCAGCTTTCTTCCCCACATTTGGTTATGCACACATTTGTGTTCAGCGATTGTGTCAGGAAGGTGTGCATCATGGAATGCCAATTTAACAGAACAAAGTGTTCTTGCATTGAGGAAGTACTTGCGTGGAGGCCCAATGTCCATCTGCTTCCTCAATACTAAACCTACAAATATATGGACATAGATCTATTTCCCCATCATCCTATATAAATATATTTATATAAGTACATGCCTGTATATAGACCTCTATAAATGCTCTTTGTCTCCTAGTTCTATCCTCTATTTCATTTTACTTTCCTCTTGTGCCACGATCATGTTCAGCCTTCATTGAGGTTTCATTAATTCCTTTCTGCTATGTTTCCCTTGATCAAGCCCCACCAGGCATCCTACACTCTCCTTCACCATTGATTTTAGATCATTTGCTGTTCCCTTGCCCCTGTGTTTGTTGGCACCCCTCTTCCTTTATCCTGCCTCCCCCTTTCTCATGTCTGTCAGGAACTGTTGGTCCCATTGTTTTCTTCTCTGGATTGTTTATCCCGCCTATCTTATCTAGAGAGACCTGCAGAGACAATAATAAGCACTAAAACAAGACAAAGCAAAGCAACACAACAATGAAAGGAAAAGGGGAGAAAAACCAACAGCAATAAAAAAGGAAAGCCTATAAATAGTTCCAGGTGTGTTTGTTGACTGTGGTAGTTACATAATGTGTTGTCAATTTGAGAATTAAGAGTGAAAGGGTGGAGGTTAGCCTGTCAATCAAGTCGCAGCTTGATGACCTCATTTGGAAGCACTGAGTTGATAAATGGCTCATTGGAGGAGGGAGAGGTGCTCATTCCCTGCGAGACATTCCTACGGACAAGATGCATGGAGCTACACTAGAACCCTGGAGCTGAAGGAGTCACATGGAGACCCACACCAACGCTAAGATGCTCTACCACCACTGGATCGGTAAGACTTTCAACCCACTGGCCTGTGATCTTCCTTCATTCAGTGACATTGCATGTGTTTCATGAGTCTGAAGAGGGATTTATACATTGGTATCAGACATATAGACTAATATTGGACCTACAGACTTGATATGCATTGGGCTGGTATGTTTTCTCAATATTAAATTGCTCTTGTTATAGCTCTTTCTGATACACATATGAATATCTATGAATTTGTTTCTCTAGTCTACCAGGACTAGCACATTGACCTTTAGGGGTCTGTTAACTGGGTGAGTCTGATGGGGTGCCACTCCCTGACCCCAAAGTCTAGTTTTGGTATTCCTCAGGGACTTCATTGCTTTGCTCCTCTTGCTGCTGTAGAGAACGCCCTTAGCATTTCGCACCATTTGGTATCACCCAGCTTTATTTAAACAAATAGTTTTCTATTGAATTCAGCATTAGTACATAGACAAAATCTCCATGAAAAGTGACAACAGGTTAGATTGAGTTTTGTGTGTTTAACACTTGACAAAAATCTCTAAATTTGAATCAAGCAGTGTGTCTAGTTTTAAAAGACAAGGCAACAATTGTAATTATCTGTCTACGGCAACATTGTGGAGCTTTTTCCTATGAAAACACTGTTTTTATGGGAAGTCATTTGTGTGATTTCGCCGTAGAACATATAAACTAGTGGCCTGGAACACAGTAAAGGCCCACTTATGGCAAGTAATTCTGAAGTTCAGACATAACAAGATGTAACCTGCTTTTGCTTCTGACACTGACCGTTTCTTCTCGCCCATGTCGGCTGCATCACCTCACTACAGGACCACCCTTCCCAGGTTTATCTTGACATGTGAGATAGTGCATTCATCCATTCATTCACTTTTTCCTTTCATTCAACAAGAATTCGGTGAACTGCTAAAATCGTCGTAACAGCCTGGAAAATTCATGGAGCACTTTGTCCTGACTTATGATCACTGTAGATGTGTTAACAAGCTTAATTTAAAACTTGCCAAATGTGTATCAGGCACCGCATACACCAGAGCTTGTACAAAGGGGCAAGCCTGGTGGCATTCAGAATCTTTGAATGTGTGGTTCGAAAATCACTGAAGACTTCTTTAGACTTGGGTATATTTGGAAAATTAGTTTTAAAAAGTACATGCCTTGAAATATGCTTTTTCTAGCAAAATAAACTGTGGTTTGTTATTCAATTTAATTTTATGTTTCAGGGATTAGGATAAGGGTTAGGCTAGCATTAAATAAAATTAGCCAGCTCCATAGAATATAGCATTTCATTTATAAAATATGGAAGAATCAACAGCAGTGGGTTCCCACTACCAACATCTATGGTGTCAAACTTCTCCAAACTCCTCCAGTCCCCTGTAGACTGACTCAAGTTAGTGGTGAGACTGACCAACCATCTTCTACATGTGAGTGAGCCAAAAAAGAAAACCAATGACATTCAAGCACCTCACGCTATAAGGTTTGAAAGGTGTGGTAGGCCACATGAGACCTCAGTGTATATTTTCCCAGTGAGTAAAAGAGTAGAAAGGTCATGCCTTTGAGATGGCCCTTGTGTAAGTAGCTTGTTGTGACTTTCAAACACTAGTCCTCTGTCCATAAAATGTTAGTTGATAATGTAAAAAGGACTTTGCAAGTATAATTACTATTCAGAGAATACCAGAAAGATGCTTACTTGTGTTGTATTGACTATGCAGAGTCATTGGACTGTGTACATCTTAGATAACACTGAAAAGAATAGAAATCACAGCCCTGACTGTGAGTTATGCGTTGGGCTACTAACAGTACACTAAAACTAACCTCACGGCCATCAAGTTGATGCTGATTCCTAGTGACCCTATAGGACAGGGTAGAGCTGCCTCTGTGGGTTTCCACAACTGTAATTCTTTAGGAGAATAGAAAGCCTCATCTTTCTCCTACAGTGTTGCTGGTGGTTTCAAACGGCTGACCTTTTGGTCAGCAGCCCCATGCAGAACCACTATTCTACCAAGGCTCCCTGCTAGCAGCACGTAGACGGGAAGGAAATCCCAGACACTTCATATGCTCATGCAGAAACTGCACAGACCAAATGGTACCCGTTTGAACAGAACGAGGGCATCCTGAAAGGTTTAAAATCGGGAAATGTGCATGTCAGAGTTGTATCCTTTCACCATACACATTTTATTGTATATTGGGCAAATAATCCATAGAGCTGAACTATATGAAGTAAAAATGGCACCAGGATTGGAGAAAGGCTAATAGTAAGCTGGGGCATGCAAAAATCACAACCTTACTCTCTGAAATCAAGGAGGACTTGAGGCACTTGGTGATTAAGATCACAGACTGCAACCTTCAGTATGGATTACAACTATAGCCAGCATCATGATAAATGGAGAAATAGAGAAGTTGTCAAAAGTTTCATTTTACTTAGATTCACAATCAAAACTCATGGAAGGAGCCATCCAGAAATCAAAGTAAGCACAAATCTGCTACACAAGATTCTTTAAAGTGTTGAGGAGCACGGATGTCCCTTTAAGGACTAAGGTGGTCTTGACCCAAGCCAGGGTATTTTCCACACATCACATGCAAATGAAATCCAGGCCATGAAGACTGGAGAAAATTGGATGCATTTAATTAATGCATTGTCTAAAATATTGAAGACAAAAATAAATCTTTCTTCCAGGATGTAAAGACTGAATTAATGCTCCTTCGAACTGAAGGTCTTAGAGCTTTGACTGATGGATTTCAGACATCTTATCAAGAGAGATCAGTCCTTGTAAAAGGGCAAAGTAGAGGGTCAGAGGAATGCCCCCAAAGAGATGGAAGGACAGTGGCTGCAACAATGGACTCAAATATAGCAATACTTATGAGAACATGCAGTGCCATTTTGCTCTGTTGTACACTGCTCACTGTAAGTTGAAAGTGACTGGAAAACACCTAGCAACAATCTCCCTTAAAAGAGGGAGATTATCCTAGAGTCTCTGGGTGGCTCCAATGTAACCACTCGGAAGAGAAGAGGCTGTTTATCCGAGACAGGCTTGTATGAAGACAATGCAGCTGAAACTGTAGCGCCCGTTCCCACTTAGACAGTCCTTTCCAACGCCCTGGTAGACGGCCTAACAATATAGTCATATGATTTTATGTTACTAAAGCAGTATTCATATAGGATATAGTTTAAATCCTTTAAGATAGAAAATAACAGATTAAATGCCAGTTTGCGGAGATGGGGGAAGACAGAGGCCAAGTCACATGAAGATAAGAAAGTAGCTGAAAGAGATAAGGGTCTTCCTTCAAAGCCTTCCCTTAGGGTTGGCACACTGAATTCAAGACTTGTACCTACAAAACTGTGAGAAAATACATTTCCGTTTGTTAAACTCACCCACAGGTGGTATTTCTGCTATAACAGCACTAGAATAAGACACAGCCTACTGTAACTGTGCAACCAAAGAGGCAGTTGGCGAAGTTCACAACCGTCTACCTCTCTGAGGGAGAATGATACAGCTTTCTACTCTCATGAAGAGCTGGTCTCTGAAACCATGGGGCATTGTTCTCTGTCCAGAGGTTTGATGCAAGTCAGAAGCAACCTGGTGGCAGGGAACGTGAGTTTTGAGCATAGCGATAGACGCTGGCAGTGTATGGGCACTAAAGGGAAAACAAGGTCTAAAGTATCCTGGGACAGAAGTTTATAAGGAGAAGGGCATCTGTGGTTATGCTTCCAAACATCGAATAGGCTGAACAATTGTGGAGGATTGGGATGTCTTCTTGTGATCAGCTGTGACATGGACCATAACACAGCCCTTCCACAATGAGATCAGACCATTAAAATTCAGTGTTTTCATGAGCCATTTTTTTACTAGATTCTCGGGCCTTTCTTCCTATTAATATTTTCTAGACCTTATCAAAACTGAATGGAGTATATATAATTATAAGCATGTTGTTGTTAATCAAGTCGATTCTGACCCATAGAGACCTTATGCACAAAACACAGAAATACTGCCTGGTCTTCCACCATGCACACAATTGTTCCTATGTCTGAGCCCATTCCTATGTTACAGCCACTGTGTCAGTCCATCCCCTTGAGGGCCTTCCACTTTGGGGCTGCCCCTCATCTTTACCAAGCCTGATCGATGTCCTTCTCCAGGGACAGGTCTCTCTTGACAATATGTCCAAAGTATGTATATAAGACCAAGTCTTGCCATCCTTGCATCTAAAGAGCACTCTGGCCTTACTTCTTCTCAGACAGATCAGTTTGTCCTTTTTGTAATCTATGGTATTTTCAACATTGTTCCCTAGCACTACAATTCAATTGCATCAGTTCTCCTTCAGTCTTCTTTATTCAATCCATCTTTCACCTGCATATGAGGCAATTGAACATACCGTGGCTGAGGTCAGGCATAACTTAATCAAAGTGACATTATTGAATTTCAATATCCTAAAGAGGTCTTGTGCAGCAGATGTACCTAATGCAACACATCTTTTGACCTTCTGACTCCTGCTTCCATTAGCACTGATTATAGAACCAAACATACCAAAGCCATTGACAACTTTAAACTTTTCTCCATTGATCATGATATTACTCATGGGACCCATTGTGAGAATTTTGGTCTTCTTTACATTGAGCATACCAAGGAAGCCCTAGTAGACTAGTGGGTTACAAATTGGACTGCTAATTACAGGGTCTGCAGTTCAACCCCGCAAGCTGCTTCAAGGGAAAAAGATGAAGCTTTCTGCTCCCAAGAAAATGTACAGCCTGGACACCAGCAGGACCAGTTCTACTATGTCCTATAGGATCGCCATGAGCTGAAATCAACTCAGCAACAGTGAGGGTTTTGTATGTGCATTTTTAATTTTGTTTTTATAAAAATGGTACATTGAATAAAGCTCAACTGCTATTTTGGAGGAAAAAAAACTGAGGAGTAAGTGGCGTTTGTTTGTCTTCCAAGTGAAATGTTGGATCTACTTTGACACCATGCTTAGCCTGCTAAGATCCGGTGTGGTCTTCTATAAAGAGAAGTGGTTTTTGTCACTTAACTTACTATGTGTCACTTAACTAAGGAAATGTTCACATTAAAATGAATTATCTATAAAACAAAAGAAATAAATATGAGAATAAGATAGATTGAAAGACTTTCAAATGTTAAGAAGTCAGCAGTAATTAATTAAGAGGAAAAATAAATTTCAAATAGAAAACTAATAGACACTTGGATTATTTGAAAATAAAAATAATGAAAAAGCACATCATGTGAGCACGTGGGGAAAAGTTTTCAATATTTTGCTGATTTAAAAATTTATAAATTATAGCAGCAAAACAATGCAGTAAGACATGGAAAACAGATTGGCTAATGTGCAACCAACTCAGAAATTTAAGACTAATGACTGAATAGGGAGCATTTTAAATGAATTCAAATGATTCAGCTCACAAATAAAGAAACTTAAGAGATTTACCCCAAATTTGACAACAACCCAAAAAGTTTGCAGATTTTCAAAAAAGAAACTATGAAACACTTCCCAAGAAACATATTATTATTAATTAGGAGTTTATATATACATATATATCATTCCATAGTTGAATTATGTCAAGCAGTCGTACAATTGCTACCACATCAGTTTCCAAGCATTCTTTTCCTTCCTGGACTCTTTGACATCTCTCCCTTTGACCCCACCCCCAAGCCCAGCCACCACCACTGCATGTCCACACTCCACTCCACCAAAACCCTATTCTAGTTGCTGTCCCCATAGGTTCATCAGTACTGGGTTTCATAACAAAAAACATATAACACAACTTCAAAAGGATAACTCCCAATGGCATAACACCTCTGATATAAACCCTACTATGAACAAACTTAAAAAACAAAACAAAAATATGGATAAGGTTGAAAGCCAGATCAGGTCCAGCATGCATCAGAGAGGAAATCAACTGACAAAGTCTTAACTGTTAAAGTCAGGTTTACCCCTTGATGTTTTCCTACTTGTCTCTCCAATGCACTCTGTTTAGTAACCACTTTCCTCCCATCCATCAGTTATGGATAGAGGGAGATCATTGGAGATGTATTTCCTATTATATCAGCTCCTCTTTATTCCCTCCCTTCCCATCCTACCATGCCCAAGAACTCTTTATATATTATGTATTTTTATTATTATTTATGCATATCATACACCGCCCATACTATCCTTTCACTACTACCCTGGTATTCAGCCCTCTCAGGGGGTGGGGGGTTTCTTCCATCATTGCTATCAATTCCCCTTTCCCCCCTTCCTCTTCCTTCCCTTCCCCTACTCTCCTAGAATCATTACTCCCATTACTGTTTCTAATGGTGTCTATCTATCCTGAATTCCACATACTGAAAGCTCTTGTCTGTACTGGTGTGTGTACACCAGTCTAACAGGATTTTCAAGGTAGGACTGAAATCATAATAGTGGCAGGGGTGGAGGGATAAAGGAGTAGAGGCATGTGTCATATGTGCTAAACTGGACAAAGACAGCCTCTTCAACAAATGGTGTTGGACAAACTGGATATTCAGATGCAGAAGAATAAAACAAGACTTATATCTCTGCCATGCACAAAAATGAATTCAAGATGGATTAAAGAGCTAAATGTAAACCCCATAGCTATCAGGATCATTAGGTAGAAAACTGAAACAAACTTAAGGGCCCTACAGGGCATACAGAGAGTACCAAATATAATAAAGGACCAAGAAGAAAGAGGCTTGTGGCTATACAGGATAATGAATCCAAGGTAACAAATAAGAAGTCAGATGGCAGGCCCCTGATGACTCGCAGGATCAGCAAGCAACATGGTAGGCCATTGACTCATGTCCAAAGAACTGAAGGTCAACAAACCAAATGTAGGATCCAGGTGGAAGCAGGTCCCACTCAAGATCTCTTCCTGGGGGATTGCTAGTTTAACTGCCAAGCCACTGAGAATCCTGGCACAGCCAAGCTGACATAAAACCTTAATGATTGCATCCATTATCCCCCATCTTTGCCTTCTTGCTGCTGGCTTACTCTGCTTTTATATGAAATCTCTATTACTTCTGATATTGCTTGACATTAGCAACATGAACTTATTGTATAATTGCACCCTGTGTTCCTACTCTGCTTTTGGTGTTACATGCCTCAGGGTCTCTTGCCTAAGAGTTTTGCTTTAGTAAATGAGTGCTACTGAAATAGTTGTTTTGTCGCTAACCCTCATTGTTCTTGTAAGTAATGTTCTGTAACTTAAGTTGTATATAAGTGAAACTATGCATGTTTAACCCATATATAAAAATGTGTGTGCGTGTAAAAAATGATAATAAAAGAAGAACACACAGCAGAGGATAAAATAGATGACTGGGACATGCTGAAATTACATCAATTATGCACATCAAAGACTTCATAAGAAGAGTAAAATGAAAGCCCACAGAATGGGAAAAATTTTTGCCAAGGACACATCAGACAAGGATCTATGGTAGTTACATAATCTGATGCCAACTTCAGACAATTAAGAGTGAATGGGGTGGAATTTAGCTTGTCAATCAGGTCGCTGTTTGATGACTTCATTTGGAAGCAATACTGAGATAAATAGCTCACTGGAAGTGGAGCACAGTCTCTGCTTCGTATTCTTGATGAAAAGACACATGGGCTAGAGCCGTAGTGCTGGAGGAGCCATGTGGAGACCCATGCCAGCGCTAAGATGCTTCCACAACCACTGGATCCACAAGACTTTGTACCTACTGGCCTGAAAGCTTCCTGCAATAGACATCATTGTATGAGCTGCATGAGTCTGAAGAAGAATTTATAGACTGGTAACAGACATGTAGGCTAATATCAGATTTATGTACTTAACCTGCACCAGGTTGGGATGTTTTATTTTTTCTTTTTTTTTAACATTTTATTAGGGACTCATACAACTCTTATCACAATCCATACATATATATACATCAATTGTATAAAGCACATCCGTACATTCTTTGCCCTAATCATTTTCAAAGCATTTGCTCTCCACTTAAACCCTTTGCATCAAGTCCTCTTTTTTTAAAGAGAGATGTTTTCTTAATGTACAATTGCTCTTTGAGATAAAGTTCTCTCTTATACACATATCAGTGTCTCTGGATTTGTTCCTCTAGTCTTCCCAGACTAACACAGGATCTAATTACCAAAATATAGAGAATTCCACAATTCAATAAGAAAATAACACACAACCCAATTAAGAAGTCGGAAAAGGAAGTGAACAGACAGTTCAAAAATTAAGTACAAATGGCTAGTAAACACATGAAAAACTAAGAAAAAAGAAAAAACTACTCACAATTACTAGCCATCGAGTGCATATTAAAACTACAATGAGATACCACCTTATACCCACAATGCTATCCCAATTTAAACAAAACAGAAAACAACATATTCTGGAATGAGACCCTTACACACGGTTGGTATACTTGTAAACACATTCAAACACTATGGAAAATGATATGGAAATATTTAAAGCAACTGGTAATTGAAATCCCATATGATCCAGCAATACCACTATGAGGTATTTACCACAGAGAAATAAGAGATGCAACATGCATGGATATATACTTTCTCATGGTCACAGCAGCCTAGTGCACAATAGCAAGAAACTGGAAGTAGCCCAAATGTCCAACAGTGGAAGAATAGATAAAGAAATTATGGTGTATATACACACAAGGGAATATTATCCATCTCTAAATGAGAGAGATAAAAGCATGGAGCACCACATAACATGGAAGGACCTGGAAACCATTATGATGGGTGAAGTTCGTCAATCACAAAAGAACAAATATTGTATGAGTCCACTACTACATGGAGAAAAACTATGTAAAATATCTTAGAGACCAAGTCCCAAACAAAGGGGTAGATTGTCTGCTTACTACCATGAACCATACATCACTTCGCTTATGTACACTTCATAAGAGTACTCAAAAGAGAAAACCTCACATTTACTGGGGTCACATCTTCAAGAGTAGGGAAAGGGGAGAAGACCATCCATTTGATGGTGTACAACATTAAGACAAGGCTGTGGCAAATCAACAGGCCCTCCACAGAAATGAGAAGGGAACCTTACTGGAAAATCAAGGTAAGACCAGGGAGAGAAGCATCTACATTTCAGAAGAGACACTGATATTTGTGTTGGTAAGTATGGTGTGTAAATGGAGAAGAGCAACCTCATATTGGGAAGGGATGCTAAATAATAATTGTAGGAAACCTAAGGGAAAAATAAGCCCAGTTCTATGTTCCTGATAGACGCTTTGAATATTTTTCTACACAACCCTCATTGAACGACACCATGGCCTAGGCACTTGTGATGTTGTTAAATGCTGGCCTTACAGGGAACATGTCATCCCCCCAAGGGCCACATCAGAAGGACTCAATATGGACACCCAACTGAATGAACTGAGCCTTACCTCAAAACTACCTGAACCCTGGACTTAGGACTGAAATACCTTGATGGGAGAAGAATTAAAGGTTGGTCACCTCAAGACTGAAATGATGGTTGTTGGACCTTGTGTGGGATCCCTGGTGTCCAATGAAAGGGGACTCGGAATCACCACATATTTAGTGTGGTGCACTTACAAGGGTCTGCACTTACAAGAAATTGTACAGGGATTGTCCTCTAGCACCATTCTGCATTAAATGTCAACAACTCTCAATCAATTAAGAAATCAATCTGTACAGAGCAATAACTCCTGGATTGTAGCTGGCAGTTGACTTAGACTCACATAAATTCTTAATATCAACACTGCCTTAAATTCTATGCCATTGGCTAAATTATTGATGTTATCAATGCAATCACCTTATACCCCAGGCAGATGAGTGACAATGTTCTTATTTTTGGTTTCTTTTGTTTTGGGAGTTTTGTTTGTTTGTTTTCAGTTTGTCATCATTGTTCTTGTTCATTTTTATTTTTATTATCATATGACTGCCAAAGTAAACCTGTCACTCAGAACCCGTGGACAAGGACATGGAGTCTGGGCTCCCCTATAATTCTAGCACCAATCCAAGAGCAGTTCATTCTTATAACATAGCCCTGCTCTATTCTGACCTTCATGAAGAGATCACTGAAGATAAGGGTGCAACGGCAGAGTGGTGAAGAAAGCAGATTGTGCCTGGCTTACAACTGGAATAATGTTTGAGGTCTTAAAGGCTTGTATTCAAACAAGCAGTCAACTAAGTCTACATGGAAAAAGCACACCAACCTATGTGATCCAAAGATGATCACAAAATCCAAATATGATGAAGGGTAAAGATCAGAGCCTGATTTGTGAACACCCAATTTGTAGAAGATTGTGGAGGACATTGGAGGCCAAAATCCTCTGCATTGTATTAAGTCTCTAGAAGATCCCATCTAGCCACAGGTGAGGGATTCAAACAGCTTTACTATCAGATGGAAATCATTGTAAACTTGATTGTGGTGCATCGAACCATGGTTTAATATGATAGATAGTCAGTTGACCTCCCTCATGACCCAACCTGAATTTGCTCTAGGCTCAAATATTTCTCACTTATTCCATGACACAAATTTCATCTCTCTCTTTTCTAATATTATGGTGGTCTTTTCTTTCTTATTCTATATTTTTATCTTTTTATTATTTTCTTCTTTCTGCTTCATTTTGGTTTTGTTTTTTATTATTTCTGTTTGGTTTCCCAGTTTATGATGCACAGAATGAATGGATGCTTAGAGACAATAACTGATGCAATGGTTTATCAGGGATGGGAGGTAGGGAGGGTGAGGGGAATTGGGGAACAATGAATGGGGAAGGGAGGAGGGGACACTAGAACTGACTGTGGTAATGTATATACAGTTTTTAAAGTTATTTAACTATGGAAGTGTATAATATGTGACTATTATATCAAGGAACTACTAAAGAAAGAAAAAAAGAAACCAAACTTGAACAATGATTACCATGGATGAAAGAGGAAGAGTTTTGCTTGTGGGCATTGGGCTTATATTAATGATGGTGGAATAATGTGGAGAAGGATATCAATAACAGTTGTACAACACAAAGAGTATAATCAATGGCATGGAATTATACATGTAGACATTGTTGAAATAGAGAATATTTTGCTGTGTATATTTTTGCCACAGTTAAAATAAACAATCATATGAATAACAATGAGTACACAGAAGAGGAAAATGCTTTTAAATTGATTGTGGTAATGATGAACAACTCTTCTTGATATGACTGTATGCTATGTGGATGAAGTAACAATAATACTTTTGAAAAAGAAATCATGTTAACAGCTTCAGAAACTCTGAGGGGCAGTTCAACTTTGTGCTTTGAGTGATTGGCATCCACTAAATGACAGGGAGTTTGGTTTGGGTTTTGGTGCGTCAAATTTATTGAATAGGTTAGTGCACATCATAAGATCAGTGTTTTTTGTTCAAACTTTTGTACATATGTTGCCATCATTATTTTCTAAACATTTGCATTCCATTTGAGCCCTTCCCCTGGGGTTTCCTTCCCCCCTCCTATACCCACCTTCCCCTAACCTCCTGGTATCGCTACTCCCATGTCTGTCCCTGAAGGGTTTATCTGACCTGGATTCTGCGTATCATGAGCTCTTATCTGTACCTGTGTACATGCTCTGGTCTAGCTAAACTGAAAGGCAGGCTTGGGGTCATGATAGTGGGGGGTAAGGAAGCCTCAAGGAACCAGAGGAGTATTGTGTTTCATCACTATACTCATCTTGGTTCTCTCATCCCTTCCTTGTGACCCTTCTGTGAAGGGTTGTCCCATTGATGGGTTTTGGGTCTCTGTTCCAACCCCCCTCATTCTCAACAATATGTGTTTTGTTTGTTTGTTTGTTGTTTGTTTTAGAGTTTTCTGATGCCTGTTACCGGATCCCGTAGACACCTCATGATTGCACAGGCTGGTGAGCTTCTTCCGTGTGGGCTTGTTCCTTCTCTGCTAGATGGCCACTTGTTTATCTTCAGGCTTTTAAGCCCCAAGATGCTATATTTTTCGATAGCCAGGTACCATCAGCTTTCTTCACTGCATTTGCTTGTGTACCCATTTTGTCTTCAGGGATCATGCCAGGAGGGTGAGCATCACAGAATGTCAGGTTGCTAAATCAAAGTGTTTTTGCACTGAGGGAGGCTTGAGCAGAGGCCCAAAGTCCATCCACTTCCTCAATGTATTGCCATAGAAATATATGTTCCTATGCCAATACCTCTATTTTTATGAATTAATATATTTACATAAGTGGGCACTTATGTTTATATCTCTAGCCATAGCTTTGTTTTCTAGATCTTGCCTTTGTTTCCTTTTACCTTCCTCCTTTCCCACCATCACCCTTGCCCTCCTTCTTCTGCCTCTCAGTAATTGCACTAGATTGCTGTTGCTTCAACATCCCCAGGTTGAATAAATAGAATGTATATATACACTAGCAAAAAAATGAAGAAGCATAGAGAATTCCAGGTCTCTCTGCTGACTTTCATGACTATCTCCCCACTGGTGCTGGGGGTCTGGGAACTGCCCCTCCTAGCCTGAAGTCTATTTTGTGGGCTTCTCGGGGGATTTGTGGTTTTGCTTTATCCCCATTGCTGATCTGTTATATTCCCTTCTTGGTTCGCCCCACTGTGGGGGGTTTAGACTGGACTCACGCCTGCTGTGTGTCCCCAGGATTGTCCTCTGTCACGGTGTGCTCCAGTGAGATCATGTCTCAAGCTGCTGTTGGCCCTACCGTCCAATCTGTGCCTTAGCAGCTCCGTGCAGAGTCATCATCCTTGGGGCTTGGAGTGCTGATAGGGGTCTACCACTGCACGCTCTTTTTTCCCCTCTTGGTTTACATCCGTGTGAGCATAGCAGGCAGGCCCCTATGCCTAACTTATACGTCTAGTGTTGTCTTCTGTAGCACATTCTTCTAGAGAGGGGGGTCACAAAAGCCCAATTTTTAATATCATGACCACAAGAAATTTGATAACATAAATGCCAGACCTACTAAATATCCTGAAACTGTTTAAGCTTCAAAAAGGGGAGGAGGCACTGTACATCAATATTCATTGCAGTGCTATTCACACTGTTGAAAGACAGAAAAAAAAACCCCTAAGTTTCTATCAGCAGATGAATTAATTGACAAAATGTGGGGCTTGGGATAGAGGAGAATGGAGAGTTTACCTTAAGTGGAATTGACTTTCTATTTAGAGTAATGAATAATTTTGGAAACAGGTAATGGTAATGATTATACAATGTGGTGAATGGAATTAAGGTCACTAAATTATACACTTACACTGAAAGTGAAAAATTTGTTCTTAAAATTTTTTACCATAATAAAATAACTTTAATATTTTTAGATTAAAAAAAGAAAAACTGGTATTTTGTTATTAAATGATCTATTTTGCTTATGCCCTTAAGGATAGCTTCGTTGTGACATTTAAGGAGAAAAATTTAGAAAAGAGCAAACTTGGACTCAGCACACACACACACGCATTGTTTTGAGAAGATGGTGATTGTATGAAGTGTGTGTGAGTGTGTTTATATGCTCAAACCGTGGAAATACTAAGCTAGTTGTACAAAGAGGAAAGATGAGGAACTGGTACCAAGGGCTCAAGTAGAATGAAAATGCTTTGAAAAGGATGTTGGCAACATATGTACAAATGTGTTTGACGCAATGGATGTATGGATTGTGGAGCCCACAATAAAATTTCAAAAAAAGAGGGAAGACAACTCGAGACTTTAAAAGGAAGAAATGATTATTGTTTCGCTATGGATTGTGGTAAAAGAAGAAAATGAGAGTTTATGACATTTTCCCTAAGTAAAAGTTTCTATCTGTGCACTTTTATTTAGAAGGACGTAATAACCACAGACAAAAGAACATGGTGTGAATGCAAATGGGGTGATATTTGTAAGACAAAATGAATGAGATCTTTCTACTCAAAATAAGAGGTTAAGTTTGGCTGTCTGGAGAAGCCCACTGAGAGCTTGCAATGCCCTTGTACCTGGAGATCTGTGTTTCCTGAAGTCCCTAAAAATAAAAGGCCGTATTCTATGTACCATTTAGAATTAGTCATCGACTAACTCTGGACCATTTTCCCTAAGAACCTGCTGTACTTTAATTTGGGTGTCAGTGAATCATCTTTTCTCCTGGCATTCAGACACTGATCATCAGAAAGTTGGAAGAATTAAGAACTCGAGATGACCACTTGTTTTCAATATGCGCTATCGAGAAACTTAAAAATGATGGGTGAATGAGAATTACTAGATGAGAACTTTTGTGTTTTTCTGTGAAACAAGACCAGTTTCACTGTGAGTGTCATCATTAGAATGTTGTCTTATTACTACTAGATGTGAATTAAAACCGCACCTGCAGAGTCCAGCTACCTGAGTCAGCCCTAGCACTGCACATGCAGCTGTGTGAACCTGTGCTTCAGCTTGCCTGTTCATAAAGCATGCCAGGCAATGGTATCCACAACTGGTGTGGCCCAACCCATCGAATGCCTTTCACAGTCAATGAAGCACAGGTGAATCTTGTTCTGGTATGCTCTTCTCCCAGCCAAGATCCAGCTGACATCAGCAACGACATCTCTTATTTCACATTTTCACCTTTATCCAGCTTAAATTTTTGGGCAGTTCCCTATTGATAGATTGCTGCAATCATTTTTCAATTATTTTCATCCAAATTTAATTTGTTTGGATATCATTGCTATTTTCCAATAATTTTCATATTCTAATGGAACATCTTTCTTTAGGATGGGAACAAAGAGGACATTGTCTTCCAAATTTGGGGGCTGGGGGCTTAGCATCAATGGTGAGCAACCCCAGTGCTGCATCTCTTCGTTGAAGCATTTCAATTGGCACTCCATTAATTACTAGAGTCTTATTTTTCACTAATGTCTTCAGTCGTGTTTGGACTTCTTCCCTCAATACCATCCATTCATGATCATCTTCTACCTCCTGCTAGGGTTGAGCAATGACCAACTCTTTTGGGTACAGTGATTTCTTCCATCTTCTGACTCTTCTATTCATTCAATCTTTTGCCAAGAATCATTTAATACTGCAATGTGATGCTTGAACTTTTTCCTTCAGTTCTTTACATTTGAGAAATGCTGAGCATGTTTGTCCATTTTAGTTTTTGAACCCAAAGTCATAGTAAATATGGAAATCCAGTTTTATAAGATCGTAACAACCATGTTGTTTCTTCCATAATGCAGTTGAAATGCATCTGTTTGTATAAGGACTATATTGCTACAAACTCATAGATATCTTCTTACTTTAAAAAAATAGCAGAATTTGAAGCTCTTATTTTTCAACATAGCCTTCATCCATGCCTATACACGTCTAACAACAGTGTTCCCATCTCTCTAATGTTTCTCACAAGAGAAAAATAAGGCTTTTTACTCACATAAGGATTCAGTCTGTGGCAGTTATATAATCTCCTGTCTACTTGCGAAGGGGTGGAGTCTAGTCTGTCAATCAGGTCGCAGTTTGATGAGTTCATTTGGAGGTACGACAGAGATAAATAGCTAACAGGGAGCCAGATACGGGCTCTCTGCTTGGTATTTCTGATGACAAGCCTGATGGAGGTGCGCTGATGTAGCCAGAGCCCTGGAGCTGGAGGAGCCATGTGGAGACACATGCCAGCACTGAGATGCTTCTACTGCCACTGGATCCACAAGACTTTCCACCCACTGACCTGTGATCTGTGATCTGCCTGCATTTGACGTCATTGCATATGTTGTGAGTCTGAAGGGGAATTTAGATTGGTATCAGACCTATGGGTTAATATCAGACTTCTGAACTTGATCTGGACTGAGCAGGGATGTGTCCTTAACGTGCAGTTGCTCTTTGATATGCAGTTCTTTTTACACACATATGAGTGTCTCCGGATTTGTTTCTCTAGTCAACCCAGTGTTACAGTCTCAAAAATCTAAAGAAGCAGTTCTACTCCATTTCACAGAGTTTCTATTAATTCTAATTAATCCCTTGGTAATGTGTAAAATTCCTTTCCCAAAGGATTTGGCCTTCTTCAACTTAAGCCACATGAAAATGGCAGTTTTGGTACAGTTGTGGGACACAAATTATGTTCCTTTTAAAGGTTTTCTATCAAGGGAACACAAAGAGGTCTATAGAAGTAAGATCAGAGCTGTGGGATGGATTAGGGTAGTTTCCCAGTGAAATGCTCCCAGGACAGCCTGTAAGACCTTGAAGAATGAGCAGGTGCACTGTCAAAATGGGGTAATTTCCTTGGAGCAACTTTCTTTACCTTTTTCTCACCGTTGTAGTTCTCAATTCTCTTGAATCTTCTTCTTAAAAAGCCTCCTTGATTATCCTGTGACCTTCAAGAAAAGTTAATTTAAGAAATACAAAAATCCTCTGAGTCAACTGTTCAGCCTTGAATTTAATTGCCTCTGTCTATTCCCTCAGAAGATATTATTTTTGCTTTGTTTTTTTTTGTTTGGGGTGGGGGTTAAAATAATTTTATTGGGGGCTCTTGCAGCTCTTTTCACAATCCATACATACATTGTGTCGAGCGCTTTTGCACATGTTGTCATCATCATTTTCTTTCTATTGGAAAACCTTGCTTTCAGCTCATTTTCCCCCTCCCCAACCTTCCCTCCTTCATGAACCCTTGATAATTTTTTTTCAAGTTTTACACCAACTGCTGTCTCCCTTCACCCCCTTTTCTGTTGTCTGTCCCCCTGGGAGGGGGTTATATGTAGATCATTATAATTAGTTCCCCCTTTCTCCCCTACCTTCCTCTTCCCTCCTGGTATCACTACTATCATTATTGGTGCTGATGGGTTTACTTGTCCTAGATTCCTTGTTTCGAGTTAAATTTGTAAGGTAGAATTGGGGTCATGATAGTGCTGGTGGGGGTGTAGGGGATGGAGGAGGCATTAAAGAACTAGAGAAAATTTGTTTCATTGGTACTCTACACTGCACCCTGACTGGCTCATCTCTTCCTTGTGACCCTTCTGTAAGGGGATGTCCAATTGTCTACAGATGGACTTTAAATCACTACTCCACTCTCCACCTCATTCACATCTATATGATTTTTTGTTCTGGGCCTTTGATACCTGATCCCATTGACACCTCATGATCACACAGACTGATGTGCTTCTTCCATATGGGCTTTGTTGCTTCTCAGCTAGATGACCATTTGTTTATATTCAAGCCTTTAAGACCCCAGATGCTATGTCTTTTGATAGGCACCATCAGCTTTATTCACCACATTTGTTTATGCATCCATTTTGTAGATGACACTGTTTTGAGTATACCTTTCCATCTACATGGTATTCACAAATCCAATTCTTGTATGTGTTTACTGTTAGTTTCATAAAATCATCTTCATTAGCTCCAATCTTGTTTAAAAGACTGATGGAAAGATCAGCTCTTTGCGCTAGTTTATCTTCATGCAACGCTTTTGGAAACCATTGAGGAAAAAGCTTGAAGCCAAGCTATTCACATAAAATTGAAAATGTTAGACCATGTTGATCATAACATCAGTAGCTATCCTCATCACAATATATCTACAATAGTCCTCCACAAATTTCTGAAATTTAGCCTTGGTTTCTTCATTTGTTGAGACTGATAGTCTTTTCTATTTTAGCTCATCTTTGAGGTTCTCTTCTTTGTTAAAATACTTGCTCTTCTTTTAAAATGTTGTTTTGCCAAAGACTCCACAACCCTGAAATAGCCAGGACCCAGTTACCCCTATCAGCTACTCTGAAAGGGATCTTATTAGAAGATCCTAGCTAAAATGGGAGAAAAATAAGAAACAAAACTCAATGAGACTAGTTTTATTCCTTGAATTGAGACCCCAAGGCTATGGCCTTTAGTCGCTCTTCAGGTTTGGAACTAAACTCACCCTAATGGATCAGTTTTCAGCCAAACAATAGACAGATATATGAGAGAAACAATAATGCTCGCATAATACACACACATTAGAATTTTAAACCAATTGAGATCACAAGGACAGCATTAACCCAAGGATAAATTTCAGAAGGGTTAGGAAAAAAAAGGTGACAAAAAACAACTACAAAAAAAGAATATATAAAGGTTATCTTTCAAGTTCCTGTTCTAGAGCTCATGCTCTACCATCAAGTCAATTCTAACTACTCATGCTGGCCCCAGAGGACAAGGTACAATGAGCCCTGTAGATTTTAGTGACTGTAACTCCCCATAAAACGAGAGACTTACTTTTCTCCCATGGAGCAGCTGGTGGGATTGAACCACCAAACTTGTGGCCAGCAACCCAATGTGTAACCCACTATACCACCAGGTTTCTTAGTGTTCTGGAGGCAGAAATTTTCATACTTCGGAAATTGCTCCTGTCCATTCCAGAATACCATTTAAAACTGTCAGCTTTGGGAGAGTTGCAGAGCAAGAAAACTCTGCCACAAGCATGTTATAGACCTATCAGTGGTAGGAAAAGTCACCATGTGGAGATGATGGCAAACCCCAAAGGGAAAAATCAAATATGGTTCCCTTAGGTTTCTGAAATGGAAAATGTGTGCATGCTTGATACGTACTGTGGTAGTTACATAATCTGGTGTCAATTTGAGGATTAAGAGTGTATGGGTGGAGTCTAGCCTGTCAATCAGGATAAAGCCAATGAGGCCCCTATGTGGGCATGGCCCTCTCCTGAGGATTCTGGGAACTCCTGTATTTCCTCCTTGGAGGCAAGAGACACTCTTTTTAATAACTCCCTATGAGGCATCCCTATGGAGAAGACACATGGCTAGAGACTGATGGAACCAGACCTCTGGGGCTGGAGAAGCCACGTGGAGACCCCTGCCAGAGCTGAGATGCTTACACTGCCACTGTATCCACAGACTTCCCACCCACTGGCCTATGATCTTCCTGCATTGGCATCATTGCATGTGTTTCATGAGTCTGAAGAGGACTTTGTAGACTGGTATCAAACATATGGGCTAGTATTGGACTTAGGGACTTGATCTGGGCTGGGTTGGGATGTTTTCTCAATATTCAACTGCTCTTATATATAAAGCTGTTTCTTATACACATATGAGTCTCCCTGGATTTGTTTCTCTTATCTACCCAGACTAACACAACTACAATGAAAAATTGCACATATTTTTAAAAATATACTCTATCTACTGTACTCTAGTAGATATAGAATGCCTGACCATGGAAACACAAAGAGACTATGTAGCCTGAACAGTCTATCTCGAGCAGATCTGCTAAATCATAATATGAGAAGACTCAGTAGTCATCTATCATAAAATGGAAGCAATGCCTTCCAAAGCAAGTGTCAACAGGGCCAATGGGTACAAGGAAGCGAATTGAGGTAGTCAAGATCCTTATGCCATCCACCACTACTATACCAGTGCCTCACCTTCAGTTCACACCTATGCCTTCACAGAAGGATGGGTCGCTAACTGAAAGAAAAATCCTACTTGGTCCACAAATGGCATGACATGATAGCTGGGTGCAAATTTGGTCAATAATTCATTATCTTATTGGACATGCAATACTCCATGGCATGAATACATCATAATGTATTGAATTATTCCCAAAATGTTATATATTCTCTAAGTTTCTTCCTACTATAACCAATGTCATCTTAATATTCTTATTCATGTATTCTGGGAAGCTCTAGTTCTAGTCCCAGGAGTAGAATAGCAAAATGTTGTTTATATATTATCCTCATTGAAATACATGTTGCCAGGTTGCTTTCTGAAATGCTGTGTCTATTTTCATTTTCAACAATACATGAAAATATCATCCCTCATCAACATTCACCAGCAATAAGTATCTTTATTATTTTTCATTTGAAAAACAATGATCTAAAAAAAAGAAAGAAAAACAATAATCTGTGTGAAGTGATCATTCTGTTTCTTTAGTCTGCATTTGACATACCACTTAATTAATTAAGCTACTTTTCATATATATGCAGAAACACTATAAAATTGAGTGGACTCTTTTATCATTTGGTTATTTTTTGTTTCTTTTCTATTAACTTAATCCTCTTTTTCTTGTTAATATATAGAGGAGCCTTTGGAGTGCTTCAGGTAAATGTTGGACTACTAACCAGAAGGTCGGTTGTTCCAATACACCAACTGTGCCACAGGAGAAAGATGGTGCATATTCATGAAGATTTACAGCTTCAGAAGCCCCCTCTAAGGTCACTCTGCATCAGAATCAGCTCCATAGCAGCAGGTTTGTTTTGTGTTGTGTTTGATCTGTTAATATAAAAGAGGTCTTTCTAAACATTTTCTATTGACTCCTCGCCACTTGCATGGCAAAATTCTCTGCAAATCTGTTGTTTTATTTACATTTGCTACATAGATATTTGGGTTAGGCAGGGTGCTCTAGAAAAACAAAACCAGGACACTTATGATTAGATAGATAGATAGATAGATAGATAGATAGATAGATAGATAGATAGATAGATAAATAGATAGATAGATAGATAGATAGATAGATAGAGCAAGAAGGACAACAACAGCTAATTAGTTCACTCAGCAGTACAGAGGGCTTAGTCCAACTCACTTTCATGGGACAGTTAATATACTGAAGGTCCTTCCAACTCATGCCTGCTACTGGTCCAAAGTCAAGGAAGCAGACAGGAAAGTGGCTGGCAGGAGTGGTGGAGTCTGCCAATAGGCAAGACAAACAGAGTTGGCCTGCAGGCAGCACACACAGCAAGGTGGACAGCAACAGCAGGAAGATGGGATGTTGAGTCGTAGCAGTGGCCAGTAGTGTAGCCCTGTGTGGAAGCAGATTGAGATGGAGCCTCAAGAAGTAGCAGTGCATAGCACAGTGATGCTATCCACCATGATCCATAAGTTGGCTCTCCCTATAGGTAGCACATGTTGGTCCAATCACCAGGGAGAAAGAGGAAAAGGCCAGACTTGGAGAGTTATTTATCTTGGTCACCCTCCAATCAAGCTGTGACCTAATTGACAGGCTAAACTGCACCCACATGTCCCTTACAGGAGCCATGTTGGCAAAGAAAAATTATTACAATGTACTTGTTGCTATTATTATTATTTGTTGTTGTTGTTAGATGTCATCAAGTTGGTTCCAACTCACGGAGACCCTGTGCACAACAGAACACAACACTGCCCAGACCTGGCCACACTCACAATCATCACTATGTTTGAGCCCGTGGACACAGTTACTATGTCATTCCAAGTATATTTTTGTGTAATTTGTTTTTTTAACCTATATAGTGCTGAGTTCACAATTTTGATTAAAAACTTGTCCCCACATGGAATCTTCTAGGTTTTTGTGTAAGAAGTGTATTTTCATGTTTATGTCTTTGTTTGGAGTTCATTTTTGTTTAGCATAGAGACCTGGGCTTACTTTGTTTTAAATGCATATGCAGGAATACCGAATAATGAGCATCTTTGACATGTCTTGCCTGTTCTCCGTGCCTCCCGATGTACCTTGAAGCCAGAATTTAGGAATAAATTCCGGTACACTGTTAAAGCCACACCAAGCCGGTGGCGGCCCCGCTGGCTCCAACTCCCCAGGACCCCATGGTGTTGCACCGGCGAACAGCGCTCCACGGGGCTTTCAAGCCGTGACCTCGGGATTCACCATGGCTTTCTTCAGATAGGCAATGCTTTCCTTGGAAGTTGAGTGTTATCTCTGTGGACCCCACCAAGAGCCCACCTAACTAAACAGGACTCCCAGTGGGGCAGATATCCAAAGAAAATCATCTTTCTGTTATTTTTCCCAAATATAATTAAAGAGCGCTTTTCCCAAAAACAACCCTTATGTGGATGAACGTAAGTAAATCGGAGGGTTTCTATCAGACCAGGAGAAGGAGGGTGGCGTTATTACTAGTGGGGCCTTGGTCAAGTGTGGGGCAGCAAGAAAAAGGAAGACACTCGGTGGGATGGATTGGCCCAGGGGCTGCTTTCATGGGCTCACGCATGAGAACCAATGTGAGGCGGCCCAGGTCTGTGTGGTGTTTTGTTCTGCTGCGCATACGGTTGGATGGGGCAGAATGGACGGAACTACAACAGAAGCAGTTTCAAGTATTGTTGCATTTTGATTTATTTTCATCCTTTTATCCTTCCCGGCACACGTCTTTGTCAGCCTTGCTGGTCAGAAATGGCACCCAAGCACTGAAAGTCTTAGTCTATTTTCTGAACACTTGGATTCCCGGAGGAGCCCTGGAGACACGGTCAGATAAGTATTGGGCTGCTACCATGCTCTGAGGGTGAAAGATGAGGTTCTCTCCACCCACAAGGATCTACGACCTCAGGAACCCGACACAGGGGCACTGAGTCAGAATCGACATGATGGCGGTACATTTGGGGGATTTGGGAGTCTGGATTCCAGGGCAGGGGCTTCATGAAAGTTTCTGTAAAAAAGTGAATAGACTCATTGCTATGGAGTATTTTCTAATTCAATAGCAACTCTACAAGGCAAGGTAAAACTGCCGCTGAGTTTCACAGTAGAAAAATCTCATCTTTCTCCCGAGAGCAGCTGGTGATTTTGAACTTCTGACCTTGAGGATGGCAGTCGAATGTGTAACACACTAAACCAGCAGGGATCCTAAAGTTAACAGAAGATTAGAGACCGTATTAGAGGCTGTCAAAGTTCAAGACAGGACAAGGGCTTGTTTTTGCCTGAGCCTGGAGTTCGGGGAAAGGCTTATCTCGCTCCAGTCTCCCTCACGCTCCCACACCCTGTAAAATTCCTCTT